>NW_017728997.1:6446744-6465781 GCF_001723915.1 Gavialis gangeticus
GGGGGGGGGGGGGGGGGTGCGTCCCCTGACACGCTCCCCGGCGGACCGGGAACTGGACCAGAAGTCCGAATCTCTCCAAATCGATTCAGAGGGTTCCAATTCAATTTGGAGATATTAAAGGGTCTCCTGATTTGATGTGGGTTTGGAGATTTGGCCACCGAACAGGGCCGAATTTCTGCCAGATTGAATCAGGAATCGAAGCTTCACACAGCTTGACTGGATACCTTGAAGGTAGGTGGACCAAAAGCAAAACAAAACAAAACAAAACAGGACAAAACAAAAAGCCCCACAAGGAGGGATAAATGAGAAGAGACATTTTTCTGCCGTAGCTTGGTTGGAAATTAAACCTTCACAGGAATTGCACATGATACAGCAGGTTAAACAAGATGAAATCAGGAACCGTGAAGAATAGCACTGAGATTCTAAATGAAAGTGAATTTTCTGTCCACACTGTGGGCATAATCGGCAAGATTAATACCGCTTTTTTTGGCAATATTTCTCCATATTATCACATATCATGTTCCATCTTCTCTACCACAGTTGGGTATAAATGCATCTAATATGATAAGACACACAGACTTGGTCTGCATGGGAAAATACTATCCTGTGCCAGGGTCACTGGAATTTTAATTCAAATGATGAAAAAGCAAATTTTAATGCCAATGTTTTTTGTTATTTGCAACGGATCTTGATGGAGTGGTTTGAAAATATTCCTAGTCAAATTTAAACACAACTAAATCCCTGTTTTGCCTGTGAAGATTCAAGTGGAAAGTACTTTACAGCTAGGTTGCCAATTTTTGTCCCTCTGATACATAAATCCTAAACGTTTGGTTAGGGGGAAAGACTCCTGCATTTATTTTTTATTTTAAGCTTCTTTGTAACACATGCCCTCCTCACATATTTTAGAGAGCTGCTCAGGGACCACTCCCAAAAGCTGATATTTCTAAGTGTAAAAATTAAAACCAGTGACAAAACCTGAAATAACATGCACTTTAAGAGTCAGGTGAAAATGCAGTAAATTAGCAAGTATTCACTAGCCACATATCAGAGTACAGACAAGAATCTGAGACAGGAATGCCTGGCTTAGATGGCTTTAAATGGAACTTTTCTTTTTTAAAAAGTTTTCTTTTAAATGGAAAGAAAAAAGTTAGGGTTGGACAGACCAAGGGACCTGGGTGTTAAGATATAGCATTGAACTCTTTAGGTGCAGACCTCAGACTGGAATCCATAATCCTAAATTAGATGCCTAAGCTTCCTATGAAACATAGGGAAGAGACAGGCCCCTCAGAACCAGATTCACAGCAGCCAGCTACCTGACTGAGGACCTACCTGAACTAGTCATTAGGAAACATTGACCGTAGGCATGTCTTTTGTTACCTGCCTCTGCCCCTGGGTTTGACACCTATCTCTGGGCTGCACTGAAGGGCACTTTGGATTCCCAGGTCTGACCCTCTCCTGGAGAAGCAGAAGAAGGAGAAGAACCAGGAACTGCCACATCCCAGCAGTGCTAACTAGCCTACCTATTGTATAAAATGGTAGGGGTATGCGAAGTGGGCCCTATTCGAATTGGATTCAGCCTGAATCAGGGACAGTGATTCGATTCATTGATTCGGATCACTGTTGCTGATTTGACTCGGCTGAATCCAAATCTAAAGGTTCGGAGAATCAGCGACTCGGACATAGACACGGCTTTAAATGTTTTTATCTACATACCTTGAGGTAGTAGGCACAGCTCATGATTGCTGCGATGCTGGGGTGCATGGTGTGTCCCACAGGGCTGCAGGGTGGGGGTGGGCTCCACATGCTCAGGGACGAACTCAGAAGTGGACCGGAAGTACTTGTGATCTACTTCAGGGTCAGCTGGGGAGTACGCTGGGCCCCCCCCCATGCCCCCAGGCTCAGTGATTGGCTGCAGGGGGATCCCAGGTGCCCCACCAGACCTAGGAGGCACTAGTCACCAAGCCGGGGGCCCCCCAGCATGCTCCCCGGCGGACCCACAGTGCATCGGAAGTGCTTCTGGTCCATTTCTGGGTCTGTTGCTGAGCACGCTGGGGAGGCCACCATGCTTCTGTGGCGCACTCCATGTGCTGCAGCACTCATGAGCCACTGCTACCTAGAGGTACGTAGAGAAAACATTTAAAGTTGTCTCTATGTCCGAATCTCCGAATCTTTACTAATCTCTCCAAATCGATTTGGAGGGTTCTGATTTGATTTGGAGAGATTAACGGGTCCTCTCATTCAGTTTGGATTCAGAGATTCGGCCACTGAATTGGGCCGAATCTCTGCCAAATCGAATCAGGGACCAAAGCTTCACACAGCCCTATGGGGCATCACATGATATCTTCATGCTCCTTCCCTGCATGTTTTTGAATGCAAGTGGTGGCTGTTGCTGTGTTTTACGTACAGCCTAATCGATTAAGTGTTTGTGTTCTGAACGGTCCTAATGGCTAAGGACTCCCTGGGCATCTCCCCATGAATATGCGCGTGCTGTTTGTGGTGCCATAGACCCATCCATGGTGCTGCAAACCGAACATGCTGCACATGCAGGCATTTCCTGCTCTGCTAATTTGTAGCACAGTGGGTTTTTTTGACACCAGGAGCTCCTAGTGTCAAAAATACCTGCACCAGAAAAAAGTGGGGTGGCACACGTGGTGGCAGCATGTGCAGCCCAAAACTGGAACCTGGCCAGCCAAAGCCATGCTGGCTGCTGGCCAGGCTCTGTGCACTTGGACTGCTACTGCTGGAGCCCTGAGTGGCCTCCAGGTCCCCAGGTACAACTGCTGGGGCCAGTCAAGGTGTTGGCCCCAGCTTCTCCTACCCCACCTGGGGCAACTTGTCACATGCCAGAGCACACATTCAGGGGCATTACCCAAGGACAAATATGTGCCACTACTATTTGTCCCTGGGGAACTCATGTTTCTGCTTGTGGGGATGCATCCTCAGGGGCTATAGACAGTGAAATGGCTGTGGTCTTATTGGGTGTAGTTTCTTATTCCGAAGTCCACATTATAAAGTGGTATCTTGGTTGACAGTCTCAGCAGAGAGGACAAGTACTGATGTAATTCAGTACTTTAGTTGCAGGGGACAGGATAAGAAATAATATGATCTTAAATTGCAGCCAGGGAAATTCAGGGTAGATATTAGGAATACTTTTCTTGTTATGAACGTAGTAAAATATTAAAATAGCTACCAAGAAAGGTTGTGGAATTTCTACTCTTGGAATATTTTAAGAGCAGGTTAGAAAAACCCTTGACTGGAATATTTCAGACCGGGATGATTCTGCCTTGAGCATGGGTGGATGAGGTGACCTCCTATGGTCCCATTTTCCTGCGATTCTAAAGAGACTTCTAGCATCTAATAAAGTGAACTTGAGTTCACGGAAGCTTATGCTTACTACATGTCTTGTTTAGTTAGTCTATCGGGTGCATATCTACCCTGTCTTCTTCTAGCCCTACCTCACACCCGTATTTACATTTCAAAGGAGACTCTAAAACTTTGAACTGAAGTAGAATGATATTCTTCTTTACTCCTAATCTCCCGGAGAGCTTATTTCCAATCTGCATACACAGGACCTTGACCCTATCTATTTATTGTAGCTGGTATGGCTAGCTAACCTCCTCTGTAATTAGACATCTATTTCCATTAAACTTCAAAGAGATGTGGATCCTTTGAAAATTCTAGCATAAATCTACAAAGTCAAACCTCAAATATACTGTCATAGGATATGGACAGATGACCAGTTTCCCAGAGGTAATGGGATAGGAGTAGGGGGCTGTGTACGCGCGTGTGTGTGTGCTTGTGCACATGCTCATACCCCACAGAAAATAAAAGCTAAACTGTAGTAGCTTAGTACTCAGTGTAAAAGAGTTTAGCTTCTATTTTTGGAGTAGGAAAATGCACAAGGAAATTTAACATGTATTGGTGGGTTCAGGATAAACTCATGTCTTCTGTTCATATGCTTATGCCTACAGATAAGGTACCATGAAAGGAGACTGGGTGCCCTATGGTGCTCATCCGGTTGCCTTGCCTGCCATGCAGTAGACCTTTCAGAGAAAGGAAAACACAATTGTTCTTAATCATACTGAACTAAATGAAAGAGCTCCCAGGATAAGTACAGACATTTGGGGGCATTTGGGGGAGGTTAACTTGATTCAAAATGGCTGCCTAGTATCAGGTAAGTCAGGATGGGGGGACTAGCCAGAGGGTTGGGAGGCCAGCAGGCTGGAGGGGATCTGGGGTCCGCTGGGGGATGGGGACAGATGCAAGCCACGATGGGTACAGGGATCAGACACAACTTGCGGGTAGGGTAGGAAGGGCAGGTGCATCCCATGGGTGGGGGGGGGCAGGTGTTACCCATGGGTGGGGTAGGTCCTCATCCCTCATCCTCCCTGCCCTGCACAGGGACTTACTTGCTTGCCACTGGCAGTGGCAAACACTGATAAAAGCAGCTGCACTCCAAGTGGCATGGGGGTGGAGAGAGCTGGCTGGTGGTGGGTGGGGAAGCGGTGGGGGCACAAAACAGACCAGTGAAGGGGGAGATGCAGTGAAAAGAACAGCCCCAGGGCTGGGGCAAGTGGCTGGGATTTCCCAACCCTGGGGCTGTGCGAGGGAAGTGGACAGAAGTTCCATGCACTGGTTTGACTTACATCGAATTAGTCTGATGCTACAAAGCTCCAGATTGATCTTAAATCAGGTTCTGCAATTTTTAGACCAGTTTGCATGCATGGAACCTCTGCTCAGTTACAGGTTTATACTGACTGCTGGTCACTGAGGCCGAGTCTGCAAGTGTAAGGTCGGCACCCGAATGAGCTAAGTTTAAATCAGGCAGCCATTTTGAATCTGATTTAACCTACCCAAATGTCTGTTCTTAGCCCCATCGATTTAATTGATTTTTACTGCTTGGGCCCAATACCCTACACATTTAGAAAGGAATAAGGATGTTGGCCTGTTCATTACTGATCTTCAAAAAATCCTAACACTCAATGGCTTTCTCAGAGGACATGAACTTGTTGCTGAGCCACATCCCCTACCACCTTTTCCAAACTAGGAAATAAAGCAGTAAACCCACCCTGAGAGCTGCCTCCCCAATGTGCTCGACACCAGCAGTGGGGTGAAGCCATTAGGGAGGCCTCACCTCTTCGTCTGCAGATTGCACATGTGCGCACGGTGAGTGGGGGAGTGGGACTGAGCTTCTCACCAGCGTAAGTAGGAGCACCAGGAAAGCTGCACAGATGTGTCCCAAAAGCTCCTGTCTAGTTTAAGCACCTAGATAAAATGGCCATTTTAGGTGCATAAATGGGAGCCTAGCCCTGTATTAATAGGACCTGAAGGTTGATGCCCTTTGGATGTCTGGTCTCCTTTAGGGATGTACTGAAAAATCCTCATTCTGGCCGCTGGTTCTGCTCACATATTAAGCACTGGATTTATAACTCTGGGGACTGAAATCTTCCATTGGCAACAAGGTTCAGCACAGGTAGCAGAAACGCAGGCTTCCTCATGGTGTCATGCCAATTTATCTCAGCTTGTTCAACAGATGGGAGAGGGCAGTTCATTCTCTGTGTCCATTTAACACTCAGACTCTACGGGTTGGGTTGCTAACAAGGATGCCAATTAGTGCCAGTTACAGGACTAGTTTACTGAGTTGATCCAAACACTTGTCCAGAAGAATGTGGACTCATTTCTCGCATGTTGGTAGGTAGTTATCAGTTGGTAACAACTCTGGAGGCTATGCATGAATTGGTGAGCCAGAGGAAAAAACATGTTTTTTATCCCCAGAACCTTTAAAACAACTGTTCAGAAAATAGTAGAGAGTATTTTTAGAGAGATGCTTCCTAATGACTGAAGAATGAATCTCCCTTGCCCTGAGGAATATACAGTATAAGGAGCCATTTTTCATTTTAATTGTCACACAAGATGTCTAGAACCTTTTCCAGATTTGACTTCTTTACTTGGTATCAGCTTCCAGATATGGTGTTTGTAACCTATAATTAAGGTACCCTTTGACAGTTATAAAAGTTTGAAAGTCACGGTTTTGATTTTCATGTAAGCAAATGCGCGCGCACACACACACACAAATATATATAAAATTAGGTGGTATTCAGTCTTATTTTCTATACCATCCTTTGGGAAAACTCAGCCAATAAAATAAAGAAACCATGATCCCATGCCCAATATTGCTGATGATTATTCAATGTTGGGGGAAAATATTTAGCTTGCAGAGGTAACTTGGTCACAAGAGGGATCACACAGTGAGGGTACTAGGGAAACGTGCTGATTATTTCAAAGAGTAATCAAACAGATTTGAGATCTCTGGAAAAGGGCTGCTACAAAATTATAACTACCTTGGTGAATGCAAAGTTTTACAGTGGTTTAGTATATGCTTTGCTCCTTCAGCTGGGAGGAAAAATATTAAGGAGAGTATTCTCCCCTGGGAAGATCAAAAAAGTCTATATGCTATGAACTGGAATAATGAATGTGCCATAGCTCCCATTAGCACTGGTGGGATTCACTGACATAAAAACATACTGCTCCTAGAATTCATGAGAAGATATTGCTCAAGGAATCCCATTAATATCGGGCTCTGTGAAATACTACCAAACCAGAATATTTGTCTAACGGTTTTCTTTGTAGTCTGTAAAGCACAAGACAAATATCAATCAGCCTGGATATATTAACACTTTCTATTTCCCGTTAAGTTTGGTTCCTTTTCTATGTTATCTATGGTCATTACTGAAGCTTTCAGTGGAAAAGGTGAATGGCTTTTGGGGACTGTTTTAATATTAATACTTACCCCTCCAACTCTTTCAAAGTGATCCCCGTCTTTTTCAAAGTCTATGAGGTGTCCATTAAATGACCAAGTAAACATAATATCTAGCGAGTGATCATGAGATACCTGGCAAGGCAGGACAATACTTTCTCCAACAGTGACATCCATGCTGAAAGGTGGCACCATAACCCGTGTTGGATCTATAAACAACAAATCAGAAAGGATAAAAGAAGAATGAATCCCCCTTCCTTGAGAAACACACAGATTTCAAGGGCTTAAAACAATGCTAAGCAGCTTATTACAACTGATGAACTTTAAGAGGTTTGAAGGTTCAGTTAAGACAGGCACTTAAGAATTAGGAAGATGCTTAATGGGATAATTGTTGAACGATTGCATCTGTTAAACCGGGTGGAAACGTTGTTTTTGATGCTGTTCCTAGGACTGAAAAATACACTGGTAAATCGGTCGAGATGCTCACTTTCAGCCCGAACCTGGCCATGTAGAAACAGGTGCACAAAAAGAAAAGATAACGAGGGAACACAACTGCCTGTTTTCTCTCTCATTTACGAACAAGGTGCGGGAGATTAGATGTTTATGAACCTAGAAATGAAATACAGAGCTAACCTGGCTAAGGCAACTAAAGGGACTGAAAGGGATAGCCAAGTTAGCACCTCACCAAACTGGAATTCAAGAAACCAGAGCCACAAACTGCTGGTGATCTCAGAGAAATCATTTTACTTCTGAAGGCTTCGTTCCTCTGTTTTATAAAAGAGGAATAAAGATCCTTTTCTTTCCCTGCAAAATACTTTAAGAGCTAACAATGGAGAGTGGTAGAGAAGACGCAACTATTGCTCCTATCCAATGGCTTACTATCCGGTAGGGTGGTTTAGTGCCTTGTAAGGCAAAGTGTTTGATGTTCTCAAACCCATTCCCTGAAGAAATGAAGAGACTTAGAAAGCCCTCAGAAAAACTGCCACTAATTTGCACCATTATACCAGATTGCCAAGTTTATTTGTGGCTGTGTAAAGAGAGGTCAACCACCAGATGAACACAAATTGACCAGCCATTTTACTTCTACCTATAAGGGCTTCTTCCAGGTAAGCTTTTGGTGGTGAAATACAGGGAAGGATGAAACCGGTGCTATTTTCTGAACACTGACTTGATGAAGAAAAGCAAAAACAGGAATGAACTATCTTCATTCTTTGTCAAGTTGGGAGCTGTGTGCCTTAAATATGGGAAGCAGAATATCACAACTCCATTTTGTGCTTTGGGACTAATCCCTTATTCACAGCTGGAGTTCACATGGATCCTTTACCACTAGTTTAATTGTCAATTTTTCACTCTATTCCCAGAGTACCAACAAAATGGTGGCAGAGAAAGATGAGCCATGACACATTATGCAGACTCCAGCTCCCCATCTGTACCCCTCAATTCCCTTTGCTTCCAAAGTTACCATTTGTCTTTCATTTCGGTTGACAAAAATGCAGTATTTTTTTTTTAAAAAGGGTCTCAAAGGACAAGAAAAGGAAAAAAAAATATGTCGCTTAACAATGAGCCTTAATGCCAGAAATACACATTTTGCTTTTTCCAAAAGTCCTTTCCACAGAGCTATAGTAGTAAAATACCAAGGTTGTTATTCATTCTACCTGCTGCTTGAAACCAAGGCTGCCGTCCCTCCTGCCTATTGATACTGCTGCTTTTACTGTCTGACTGCTATGTGACTGATGCTGATATGGGGGAGGACTTTGAAAGGATGAGCATCATGGATGCCTTTTTCTACCCCGCCATTCCTTCACTGCTTCATCTGTCCTTTCCATACTTGCCCCATCTTCTTATTCTTGGAGCAGTTCCCCTTCCCTCCTCCCCACTGCCATTTAGTAAGAGACCATTAACTGCGAGGCCAAATACTGGTGATGGTGGAATCCTGTTGCCAGTAAAAGGTAATGAGAGTATAAGAAAGCCAGGTGTTTTGAGCAGAAAAAGGAGAAAGATCACTTTTCAAGGCGCGACATCCAGGACGTGGGTGCAGACACCCCTTGGACCTCTGAAGCCAGAAGGAGCCCACATTACTTCCAGTTCCTGTTAGCATTGCTGCTTTTTGTTCAGTAATGCAGATAGGTTAATTAGCTGCTGAGAGGCAAAACTAGTTAGCCCCAGGACAGTGCTGCACAGAGTGCAGCCTCTAGTTCAGGAGGCAGCCCACAGCTTCAACCTCTCAGCTGCTGGAGCAGGATACTGCCTATGCCTTGGGCACACTCAAAGGGATCAGCTTATTTCACATCCATTTTTCAAACTTGGGAGAATCCCAATGCAGAGATTCTTCAGAGATTGCAGGAAATGGCTCTGAAATTTGGGACTGTCCTATAAAACTCATTGGGACATTTGGATGCTTTAAAAAATAGGCTGGGATTCAGGGGAACTGAGGTCTATTCCTATTTCTTCTAAAGCCTTCACCCAAGTCTGTTGAAGGCAGCAGACTTCCCGATGACTTCAACAGGCTTTAAATCAAGTCCTCACTGACTTGACTGTGTTGCCGTGGGCAAATTGAATTAATTAATCTGTGTTTCAGTTTCTCCTTCAGTAAAATGAAGTAATACTTGTCTACCTTGCTAGGCATTGTGAGGCCTAATTAATTAATGTGAGCAAAGTATTTTGGGTTCCTCAGGTGAAAAGCAGTATGCATTCAAGTCATTAAAATGTTGTTTGAATTATTACCCAGAGCCCATGGCAACCTGGTCTTGATAATACTGTTGAGAAGACCAGGATTTTGAGGCCTGTTTTGGGACCATTTCTTTTTCTTACTGGATTAAGCTCCAGGGGTTCAAGCCACTTGTTGCGTGAGTCTGGTGTGTTGATCTGAGTTGGTATAAAAATATAACTGCATTCATGAAAAGTCCCCCAGGGTTGACAAACCCTAAGAATCACTCTTTAGATCGACATCGCTGTGTAAGTAAACACTGCGGGCACCGAAGCACATACAACTCATGTAGACATACCCAAGGTAGCTTTAAACGAGGTAGCTTAATTACTGCTAGGAGTGTTAGCATAGGAGGAAGGGGCTATGCAGGGACCAACGGCTGAAGTATTCACCCATATTCTTAGATGGATTTCGCCACTTGTGCCGAGCCCTGTCCTGCTGCAGCTAGACTGCGAATGGTACCTTACTACTACTGGTACCTGCGCACTTTATGTGGGCAGCAGTCAAAGCAGCGACTGCAATGTAGACACATCTTCTGCCCGCTAAATCCAGGTATGTCCCATGACACATTAATGCTAACAGTACTAGATTCATAGCTATTAGGGCTGGAAGGGACCTTGTGAGATCTTCAGGTCCAGCCCCCTGCCCAAAAGGCAGCAAGTCAGCTGGGGTCAGATCACCCCAGCAAGATCAGCATCCAGGCGTTTCTTAAAGGTATGCAGAGTAGGTGCTTGCACCACTTCTGGGGGGAGTCTATTCCAGACTCTGGAGACTTGGACGGTGAAGAAGTTTTACTTATGTCCAGTCTAAAACTTGTCTTCCCTTGGGGTGCCCTGGTGAACAGACGTTCCCCCAGTTCCCGGTGCACACCCCGATGTACTTATAGGCAGCCACCAAGTCCACCCTGAGCCTTCGCTTCTCCAGGCTGAGGAGTCCCATGGCTCTCAGCCTCTCCTCAGAAGGCCTGTTGGCATAGATCCTATGAAATAAAGTAACGCAAGATAAGGGTGTTCAGCTCTTCACAGGAAAGCCTAATTTATAAGTCCCCCCCCATATCAATATTTTATTTATTTAAATTTAAAATGAAAAGATATACCTATTTAAGGCTCTAGCTGCTCTTATGCTACATTATAATCTCAGAAGCATTAAAATAATCCTTTCATCAGAAACTTGGTCAGCCTGATACCTCCAGAAAAACCTCTCCACCCCTTCATCATAATAGGAAGCATCCTTCAAACCTTCTCCCACAAAATGCTTATTGAAGGGAATGATCCCGAGAAGAAACGAGCGCCTCGTCCAGGGTGCCGAGCCTGCACACAGTACCTACTCGAGTCCCGGGAAGTATCTTGTAGGATTTGGCCCTAAACTAGTGTTAGCCTCTAGTCCTTGTTTACTTGACACATCCTGTGAAAGTGCAAGAAATAATTATAAAAGTAAGGCACAAACTGACTCCCTTTGTGATCAAAACAGGAAATATATACACTCTTGTGAGGCAAAGACCTGATTTGCAGAGCCATTTAGCAACAATTTCAGTGGAAACCTTAGGAGCTGCCAGCTCCCAACACCTTCAAAAATCAGGCCCTAGGGTTTTAATCCAATCATGTCAGAAAGCACAGCAATATAAGCCTTTAACACACTGTTTTTCTGTGAATGGCTCAATGAGCCTGATGACAAATGACACCTGAATGGAGCACAGACAAGACTTTGACCCTAGTCATATTTAGCATGAATGCGAGTCCTCTGTGCTGCGCTTTACAAATCACCCCAAGGAGAATGCTTACCCATCTCTTTTCACAGACTGAAAAAATAAGGGGGAAAAAAAAGATCCATTTAATAACCAGAGCTACAGCAGCAAATGGAGAGTGTTATTCAGGAGCCAGTTGAGGGCAGCCAAGTGTAGGCACCTTGGCAATAGGCAACCAAACAGTAATCAAAGTTATTAGATTTGCATTGTTAAGATCCATAGCATGAAGCACTTTTTTAATTATGGAAAGTACTTTAATGACACTGGAATTGGGCTGGTTAGCCTCCAAATTTCAAAGTGAGTTACAACTATTCAAGGATTTTTATGAGCTAGTCAAATTTGCCTTGGAAGTATGAATTTATTTATTCTTTACTGTATCCAGCCACTATGTTAGGCAGGCAAAGCATTTAGCTAGATACCATAAACAAAGACGACTTTTTTTGTTCTTCTGCTATGATGTCCTCATACACACATATTGTTTTCCCTGGGTTTCTTCAAGACATTTTTAAATAGAGGAAGAGTAGTAAGGGCAGCATATATTTAACGATAAATGTGTATGGGGTAAAGCAGTTGCTGTTAGCAATTCAAATTGACATTTACTTTTTGAAATCCTTATGTGCATTTTAGTTTGGCTTGAAAGTAAAACTGAAATGTCCACTCACAGGTAAATGTTAATAATATGGAGAATACTGAACTCTTTTATAGCACTTTCATCAGCAGGCCACAAAGCACTTTACAAATCAGGGCAATGCTGAGGAAATAATGTCCTTAGTTCTTAAACATTACTCAAGGGACAATCAAAACTGTGGCGTGGGAATTGTGAGAAAGTTCAGCTGGCATTATTTCATGGATGCAATAAGCCACACGATTCAGTTTCTCCCTGGAGGGAAAAGGAAAGCTACGATCAAGCAGAAAAAGCAGCTACATTTTTGGTTTTGGAAACAAACAAGTGAAAGATTACAAAAAAACGGTGATGGGCTGAAACAGCACCGTTTATAGGCATATATATGTGTAAGTCTAGTAGATTAATATATCTCCGTATCCAAACTCATATCTTGTGCATAGTGAGAGAGTTGGATATTGGCAACAGAATAAGAGAAGGTCTTTACTGGATAATTACGTTACAGAAGTGAATTATGATCTGGTTTAACTGTACATATGCTGTCTATGACTGTTTTGCTCTCTTGTCTGTAGGTGTCACTGAAAGCTCAGAAGAACAGGAAAACAGTTCCTTCTTTTTTCATGTCAGCAAGTTTTAGGACCGCAGTTTAATGCTGATTGTGTGAAGGGAACGTCGCTTTCTGATTTTACACACAGGGTTTTTTTTGCCTGCAACAAAATGATAGTTCATGAACTGGCTGCGTTTTTGGCATGTAGTGGAAGCCTAGATCATTTGAGATAGACTGTGCTTATGGGATTAGGTCCTGAGCTGCTTGGTTTCAGTGCAGCTATGCTGATTTACACCAGCATAATGCATCCAAAAGAACGCATAAAAATGTATTCAAGCTTTTATCTACCCGTGTTTGCATTCTCCCGCTCCGTTTTACAGCTGTGTGGCTGTATGGTTTATATCTGATTAGTTTACTTTATTTTTCATATGCTTTCATAGATTTTAGCATGAATTTTCCTGTGGACAGTTGAAGCGAGGAGGAAGAAATGAAGCAGGGTAGATACAGCTGTGATCACTGTCATTGCTTTTGTCGCTGACCACAGCCTACCAAAAGGAAATATTCTCTGGCAGTGCTCACTGGATTTCATGTCTCACTTCAGGAAGTCATGATACATTTCCTAGCTGTAAATCACCTAGTTGTATTTATTGCTAACATTAGGCTAACAAATGTCTGAAGGTAATAAATTATCCAATTTGAAAGGAAGCTATCCCACCCTGATTTTTATATTGATTGGGTGTCCATTAGGATACATTGGTTGTTTAGAATATGCCTGCACTGCACTGTTGCACTCACTTGTTGTAGATCACACAGGGCTGTTTTGTGTCATATTGATCTCAAATACAGGACACAGTGGGACACAATCTGCGGTGGCACAACATAAGCAACATAAATCAGAGGTCGACATTTGGAAGCAGATGCGTTTTTAAAAATCAGTTCGCAACACAAGTCTATCAGCTATTAGTGAAGGAAGAACTCAAAAGCAGGATAAGAAGTGACGCTATTGTGGGTAACAGTCGATGCCTTGTTACTAAATAGGTCACGAATTGTGCAGCTGGTTTGCTGGTGTGTTCCCACTACACTGCTATTCAGGTCCCATTCCAAGTGTATTCACTCTCAGTCTGACCTGCTGTGAAAGTTAGATCCAAGGAAAAGAGTTTGAGAATATTAATCATGAGAATGCCTCCAGGTGAAGAGTACTAAACTGCTTAGCAAATAGCAAACTAAGCTTTACAATACCTGGATGGCGGAGGACTGCATACTTTGTAACCCAAAAGACTGTATTCCCATTTGCAATGTGCTCAGGACACACATCTCCCATTGTCGATCTCAAATCAGGGGGAGCTGAGCATCTCGGTCTATCTTAGGCATATTAATATTATTGATCTTGTTGTACCGCACCTAAGGGCACCAAGAACCAAATGACCTACAGGCAGTCCTCAGACTTATGACAGTTGGTTCCTGAAAACTGCATCTTACGTCAAAACGTTGTAACTCAGAACCAATTTTTTCATAAGAAACAATGTTATAAATGGGGGATTGGTTCCTGAATAAAGGCCCAATACCCTATTCTCACTAAAAATACCCCAGAATTTTGTACTTGGTCAATTATAGATGAGTAATATAACTACATTCATGTATTTATATTGTAAATAGCAATCATATTGATTTGGAAGGACTTCTTTGAGGTGACTTTGATGGACTTTTTGAAGGGCTCTTGGCTGGAGTCTTCTCAGGAGTCTTGGCTGCAAGTTTTTCTGGAGTCTTGTCTGCTTTCTTAAAGAAAGTGTCCAAGGAAGTTTGGACAGATGTTCTCCAGGGAGATGAGCGATGCAGCAAACTTGTTCGCTGGCATGGCATCACATTGGATCAAGTGTTGTAAAGTCGAAACTGACGTCATAAAGTTGAAACAGTGTCAATTTATAAACGTTGTAAGTGTGAAACATTGTAACTCAAAACGTTGTAAGTCGAGGACTGCCTGTATTTCTTTCCTCCTCTGAAACCCTGTCACTTTCATCTTATGAAAGACTTGTTAATAGCAAGGATTTCTTACAGTGGTACCTTGTACTGGACCAACTTTCAAATGCAAGACATTCTTCGTCATACTCCTTGGAACTTTAATGACAAACTGTGATGGTGTTCCCAGATGTTCAGTTCATGGAAACTAAGCACTGTTAAAAGGAGCTCTCCATAACAGGTCTGTGGTATATTTCCCAAATCCTCTCTCCTTCCCTCACTCTTCCCTAGCAAACAAAGTACTTATTAGATATCCATGGTGGTCAGATGTAGCATTGCAGCAAGGAATATTGACAAGAGTGTTGGAGTGATGACACAGCCTTGCTTAACTCCTGTTTTAACCTCAACCAGATCCATTAATGAGTGCCACCACTCACATACCATCATGGAGCAGGCAAAGAATGCTGACAAATTTTGGTGGGCATCCATACCTCAGAAGGATCCTTTACAACACTTCTTGGCTGACAGAGTTGAAAGCTTTCATGGGGTCAAAGAAGGCCATGTACAGAGATGTATGCTGTTCCTTGCATTTCTCCTGCAGCTGGCAAGCTGTGAAGATTATGTCGGTTTGCCTCTTGATGCCCTAAACACACTGAGATTCTGGGAGGAGCTCTTCAGCAAGTGGAAGGAAACAATTCAGGAGGGTACTACAGCTGACCACCAACAAGCTTCCAGCTGGAAAAGAGGTAAACTACCAAATGGATAGTAAGCTGTTTAACCTCAGCCAACTACTCCAAGTCAAAACCAAGATCACCCCAACTGCAATCATTGAGCTCCAGTATGCTGATGTTGCTGTAGTGTATGCTCACTTGGAAGCAGACCTTCAGGAAGTTGTCAACGTCTTTACCAAGACGTACAAGAAAATGGGACTGAGGCTAAGGTCCCAGAAGACTAAGGTCCTCCACTAATACACTCCTAATGAACAGTCCCCAGCTCTGGTAATCCAGGTCCATGGTGAGACTCTGGAGATCATGAGTATTTCCCGTACCTCAGAAGCCATCTCTCACAGAAGGCTGACACGGATGAAGAAATCCAACATTGCCTCAACTGTGCAAGTGCAGCCTTTGTACACCTGAAGAAATGGGTGTTTGAAGATTGCGACAGAGCTGAAACCAAGTGCATGGTTTATCAAGCAGTCATGATCCCAAACTTGGGGTATGGAGCTGAGACATGGACCACATACAGGAGACATCTAAAGTTGTTGAAAAAGTACCATCAATGCTTCCTACAGAAGAGCCTCTGAATCCAGTGGGAAGACTGATGAAGCAACACTGGTGTCTTCTTGCAAACAAACAGCATGAGTATTGAGGTGATGATCATCTGACATCAACTTTGTTCAGCTGGTCATGTCATCTGGATGTCCAACTCCAGACTCCCAAAGCAAATTTTATTCTCACAGCTCAGCTAAGGCATGTGCTCAAGAGGAGGGCAGAGAAAGTGCTTCAGGGATGCTCTCAAGGGCAACTTAAAAAAAATGCAACATTGATGTCAACTCATATTGCCCAGGACCACCCCAAATGGAGGATGAGTTTGCTGCAAGGATCTCAGTCCTTTGAAATCTCATGACAACAACAGGAGATGGAAAAATGGGTGCAGCAGAAACAATGTGTCACGGACCATATCAAGAATCCAGCACCACCCACCCCAAATGGAAACATATGTCTGAGCTGCAGTAGAGTCTGTCAATCCTGGATAGGCCTCATCAGCCATCTTTGGACACAAAGATAAGACAATTGTGGAAGACAATCATCCTTACCTGCAAGGAATTGCTGAAGATATCCGTGGCTTTAAAGGGAGAAAATACTTGCAAAAGGGCATGAATACGCCAGAAAAGAACCGTAACAAGTGCTGGTTATAGGGGGATCAACCTGGTCTGGCTCTTTAAGTAGAAGAAATAGAAGGAGTCTTTGCACAGGAACATGTATATGTTCTTCAACTGCCATATGAGCCATTTGGAAGCCATGTATTACACTCAGAGGCAATGTCTGAGTTAAACAGCAATAAGCTACTCAGGCACACACCAGCCAAAGTGCCTGCTAGAGAGTACAAGAGACATTTATTCTGAGTTGGAAAGGATGCTGCCATATAGACCTAAGCCATTTCAGCACACGAGGCTCTGACTCCCTGTACCACGTATTGTGATTGGAGCATGCCGGGGCATCTGTTAGCAGCTTAATGAAAGCCAGTGTAGATGACAAGGTAATTTCAGGTTCAAGCATGAATGCTCAAGTGCAGGGGTTTATGTTCAATTACCAGATGCTTCAAACAAGCAACTAAGATAAAGGAAAGCAAAGCCAAGCACAAAGGGTCGGGTCCAACACTGCTGAACATAGAGAGACTGCTGCCTTTGTTGTTAATGTACCGAGATCAGATAAACCATACCAAGGTTTTGTGGAAGTGCCATTAAGATTTTCTTATCCCTTATGTAGGTCTGAGGATTTAAGCAGTAGTTGCAATTTGGGGACAGCCATTCTGTGGCCTCAGGTGTTTAACATAATGTTAGCAAAAAAGATTGCAAATAGGAGGAATAACAGCCCTTAAAAACTCCATTTGAGTGCACAAGGGTTTCACCTTTGACTGCATTCTTCCAGACAGAAGAAAATACCTCGATTAATAAGAGTAGGCCAATACATTATATTGATTTGTTTTCATGTCTGATTTTATAGGCTTCAGTTGACCCTGATATGCACAGAGCTGTCCACATGACACAAGTAGATATAGAGCCATATTTTTAGCATGGCCTCTGCCCCTCGTTCATTTGCATAGGTGCAAAAATTATGCCTGCACTTGTGTCCCTGGAATGATTTGCAAGGGTAAAGATTAGCTTTACCCATCTATCTAATTGCTTTGCTTTAGCAAATGTAAGAGCAATCTCCTAAAACTCTGGTCCATAAACTATGTTTTGTACTTATTGCTTAAGCATTTGTACAGTTTTAATATACACGAATGTAGGCTTAAGTTGGATTCATTACTCTGAGGCTGATCTTTTGAGAAATCTGTTTATGATTAGCTTGGTTGATGTCTTTCTGACAAACCTTGTACAAATATTACTATTTTTGCAAATAGTTTCTATTGGTAAGGAACAGTGTTTTGACACATATAGCAAGAATCACTCCCAGACTTTTCATGCTAGCCTAAGATGTATATGAGGTTGGAAATCTATTACTAAAGCAAATACTAGCTGCACACTGGAACAGTATTTTCAAAAAGATTGTTGCTTTCCAGGAATATTGTATGTTTTTTTTCCTTTGTGAAAATGCCAGAATTGTAAAGTTTTCCTGGGTGAAGTTTCTTGCTTGAATAATCAAAAGGTTTCTACCTTCACATTTTGGGGTCATGCCAATGCATTTTTTGAAGTTTTGCTTGCTGATCTTTGCCTTCAACATCAAGCAAGCTCAGAGCTAAAAGATGACCTTACCATTTTTTTCAGGGATACAATAGGATACTAGAGATATCAAACCACACCGAATTACTCACAGGGGATGTGCCTATAACAGGAAACCTGACAAGTGGGGGTAGGATTTCAAAGCATATTTTTTAGGTCTGTTCTAGGCAAAAATTATCCAGAATTTAAAAAAAAATGAGAGCAGGATTAATTAAAATATAATGGCCTGAGCCATATCTCTACCTGCACAGTACTGTGAAATACAGCAGGAGAGGGGATATATATTTTCAATCGGTAGTGATATATTTTATGAGTGGCATTTCTGGGCAGTCTTGTTTACAACTAAAATATTGCATTATGATAATATTACTTTAGCTTTTCCCCCTCCAACGATAGGGCTGACTAATTCTCACGGATATGGGGTATGTGGGTGCTTGGCACTATTAGGTATCCATGAGACAATGTAAATTAACTCCTATTGTGTTTCAACAGGCAATGGAGCAAGGAGAACTTGCAGTTGTGGCTTGTGAAAAAGCAGGCAGGTGATGACAAAAAGGCCTGCTGACAAGCAAGGAGAAAGATTAAGATGAAAGGGCGTCAGAGAGCAAGTGAAGTGTCCAGAAAAGTCCCTGACAGCAATGTGATAGCAGTCTGGACTGTGAAAATAAACACTGAGTAAGTAAAGACATCAATTGGCTTTATAAATGTGCATAAAGAAGTAAGATTTTTGCCAGCACAGCTAGCAGGGGACCTAATACAAACACGCTCAACAACAGTCACGTTCTCACAAACTTTATCAAACCTGTAAAGGCTGCCTAATCAGGTAAAAGGGACCAGGGGAAGAAGCTCATGAAAATGTGCATTTGAATGACTCAGGCAAATTCACCCACTTACAACTTAGGGTAGATCTGTGCTATGGGGAGAGAGAGTTCGTTCATGACACTGAGGGAATACACGCCTCCACTGGTCCCTTCATTTCCAAAAATGAGGCATCAAGGATAGTCTAGCCTTTAAGCCCTGGGGGCAACATGCCCGAAGGGCCATACCAGCATGGGCTGCACCCAATGAGCTACATGCCACTATGCTGTGTGCCACATGAACACTCCCTCTTGATGCTTCATGTGACCACCCCCCACCCCTGCACCGAGCAGGCTTGATTCCCCTCCACCCCACAAAAAAATCACGTTTTAGTTTGCCCTTCATTGAATTTCTGTAAAATATGGGAAATGCCCCTTCTTTCCAGATTAATTTGATCATTT
>NW_017728997.1:6470781-6484709 GCF_001723915.1 Gavialis gangeticus
TCCACCCCTACATTGCGTTGTGTGCCCTCATAGGCAGCTTTCGCCCAACTGCTGCATTGGGCACCCCCCAAGTAGGCACAACCTTCCCCACTGTGCAGCCCAGATCTCACCTCTGGCCCCACACGTGGCCTGGACTCACCCTCAACACCACCCTCAGGACCACACTATCCTGCCCACTGGGGTGAGGACAGAAAGCAGCATCTGGAGGAGGGAGGGGTAGCCTGGAGACAAAGAGGGGAGAGGCAGTTGGACAAGAGCCTGAGGACCACACTTTAAACACTCATGGGCCACACGTGGACCATAGGCCTTCAATTCAAAAGCCCTGCCCTAGATGTTGTCCCCAGCACTGTGCTCAAAAGCAGCTCAAGAGGGGTATTCTGGCCACCTCATTTCCAGAGCTGACACAGGGAGTGGGAGTGGGGTGTGTGGAGGTCTCTGCCACCACCGTGTAAACATATCCTATGTGATTTGCAGATTTAGCCTCCTATTTATGTTACCTCTGAACTTGTCCCAGAAAGGCTGTAATTGTCATAGCCCAGTATCATAGAATCAGAAAATTAGGGTTGAAAGGGACGTCCGGAGGTCACATCTTGTCCAACCCTCCCCTCAATGCAGGACCATCTTCAACAAAATCATCCCAGCCAAGGCTTTGAATGAAGGAAGGAGAGTCCACAAACTCTCTCGGTAAGCTCTTCCAGCACTTTACTACCCTTCTAGGGAGAAAATTATTCTTAATATCTAACCTAAACTTCCCTTGCTGCAACTTGAGACTATTGCTCCTTCTTCTCTCAGCTGCCACCACTGAGAACAAGCTCCCTCCTCTTTGGAGCTGCTATTAAATCCCCAATCAGTCTAAATAGGCCCTCCCCTTCTGCAGACTAAATAAGCTGAGTTCCCTCAGCCTCTCCTCAGAAGTCATGTGCCCCAGCTCCTAGCCATTTTCACTGCCCTCCACCGGACTCTTTCCAATTTGTCGACATCCTTTCTATAGTGGGGGGCCCAAAACTAGACACAGTACTGCAGATGTGGCCTCACCAGTGCTGAACAGAGGGGAATAATCACTTCCCTTGACCTTCTTGGCAACAAGGGCACACTGCTGGCTCATATTAAGCTTATTCTCTACTCACCCCCAGGTCCTTTTCTGCAGAGCTGCTGCCCAGCCAGTCACCCCCAGTCTGTATCGGTACATGGGCTGTTCTGCCCTCAGTGCAGGACTTTGCACTTGCCCTGGTTGAACTGCATGAGATTTCTTTTGGCCCAATCCTCCAATGTGTCTAGGTCACTCTGAATCCTAGCCCTACCCTGCGGTGTATCTACTACTCCCCCCAGCTTGGTGTCATCTACAAACTTGCTGAGGGTGCACTCTGTGCCACTGTCCAGGATGCTGATGAAGACATTGAACAAAACCAGCCTCAGGACAGACCCCTGGGGCACTGCACTTGATACCAGCTGCCAACTAGACACCCAGTCATTGATACTCTCAGAGCCCGGTGCTCCAGCCAGTTTTCTACCCACTTTACAGTCCATTCATTCAACCCATACTTCCTTAGCTTGCCTGTAAGAATGTTGTGGGAGATCGTATCAAAAGCATTGCTAAAATCAAGGTATATCATCACATCCACTAGTCTCCCTGCATCCACAGAGCCAGTAATCTTATCATAGAAGGCAATCAGGTTGCCCAGGCATGACTTGCCCCTTGGTGAAGCCATGCTGTCTGTTCCTAATCACCTTCTCCTCCAACTGCTTAGAAATGGATTCCTTGAGGATGTGCTCCATGATTTTTCCAGGAACTGAGGTGAGGCTGACTGGTTTGTAGTTCCCTGGATCCTCCTTTTTCCCCTTCTTAAATATGGGCACTATGTTTGCCTTTTCTCAATCATTTGGGACCTCTCCCAATCACCACGAATTTTTAAAGGTGATGGCCAGTGGCTCTGCAATCACATCAGTCAACTCCCTCAGCACCCTCAGGTGCATCCCATCTGGCCCCGAGGGCTTGTACACATCCAGATTTTCTAAATAGTCCCTGACCTGTTCTTTTGCCATTGTTGGCTTCTCACCTCCTCCCCAAACTGTGCTGCCCTGTGCAGTAGTTTGGGAGCTCACCTTGCCTGTGAAGACAGGTGAAAACGGCATTGAGCACTTCTCTCCCGCTCAGACTGGCTTCCCAGGGGATTCTGCCCATGGGTTCTCTGAACAAGTCAAAGTCTGCTTTTCTGATGCCCAGGGTCCTTACTCCGCTGCTCCCCATCCTTCCTTTCCTCAGGATCCTGAACTCAATCATCTCATGGTCACTGCTGCCCAAGTTGCCATCTATACTAGTACTTTCCCCACCAATTTTTCCTTGTTTGTGAGCAGTAGGTCAAGAAGAACGTGGTCCCTAGTTGGTCTCTCCAGCACTTGCACCAGGAAGTTGTCCCCAACACTCTCCAAAACCTTCCTGGATTGCTTGCGCACTGCTGCATTGCCCTCCCAGCAGATGTCAGGGCGATTGAAGTGCCCCATGAGAACCATAAAAATGTGCCTGCACCCTTCAAACACATACATTTAAAGGGGAAAGTCTCAACTGCATGGGTAATAAACCCCTGGAACTGGTGACCAGGGAATGTGGCAAAGCATCAACTTGCTCAACCACAAATTATTGGACACAATGTAGGAATGAGTGGGAGAAATTTTTATAGCCCATGTTGTGCAGAGCTCGGGTCTAACAAACTTTCCCAGCCTTACAATGACGAAAGACATTGTGGAACAAGACATTGAAGGGAGATTAAAAAAAACCCTACAATGGCACTTGAATGGTTTTGATGTCTAACTGAAGAATGGAAATCAACCTGAGAATACGTAACCTTTCAGACAAGCTCCCACTCTTTCCCCCTTTATTTTTTTTTCCAATGTACTTCATATTGATGTAAAGCCAAAGCACCAAAACTTCGATGACTAACTATCAAACTTCTGGAGGCTCTTAACACTCTGGACATCTTCAGGCACTGTGAAAAATGCTGAAGACAGGAAAATTTGACCCTGAACTGAGAAGATTAATAACCGGTGAATAACTAAACTAACACGTGGTGGTTTACTATGCTAATTTCTACAGCATCCTAATGGATTGTTTGAGCAGTTTATGGGGCATGGCCAAAATTCATTTTAGTAAGGAAAGAGGAAAGGCCAGAGCAAAGTTAAGTGGTAAAACACCTTCTGTTTGACAAAATCTTTGGATGCAGCTATGTTGCCTTTACAGGTTGTCAATCTTATGGGCAAACATAAGCTTATAAGGACCTGTATAATAATAAATAAAGCTCAGACATACTCTTTCATATACTAGTATGCATGTCTCTGTATCTTCCATAATCAGTCATCATACACGAATACATGCAGGTGAAATAACTGATTTATAAGTAGCAGGGCCTTATGTGCCTTATGAAAAAAAACTGTACTGAATTCTACTGTTACCAATTATCTGCTGCACTAACATATTAATATAAGATCTAGGGGAAAAATTCTGCTTAAATTCAAGGGGATATAAGATCTGAAATCACTCTTGTAAATGGATGTTAAACTTCTAAGCACCTACATGCTTTGGAACATTTAGCCTACTAGTGTAGTGGCGCTAGAACAGTGCCTGGTTACATATTTGAGAGGGACTGAGATTTGGGGTTTTGCTGGGGACATGTTTGGTCTTTTCTGTAAGAGCAGAAACCCTGATATCAGCTGTCCGCTCCCCGACCAGGCAAGCATTAAGCGCATGCTTCCAACTGCTTTCCCAAACAATTTCTGACCTTGCAATTTAACATGCCTTGCCTTATTGTAGTAGAAAGACATTTCTAAATTGTGTGTATATCTTAGCAATAGAGTACAATTAATCGCACAAGCTGTTGCAAAGAATCCATTCAATTTAAATATAGGCAAATGTTTCCTTTAAAACCCAACCTGAATGGACTCTTCCCTTGCTACTTGTATGGAAGTTGCCCATCTCTTCATCTGAGATCTACTTTTAAGAATGGCAGTTTTCTTCTTGGCTTCATTCAGAGCTGAACTGCGGTTTAGGTACAAATTATTAACATATTTCTTCAACTGACATTGAGAAAGAGCTTCCCGCAGATTGAAAACTGTCTAAACGTGATGTAAGAGTCTCCCTCCCTGGAATTAATGCCTCCCAAAAGGGACTAGGCAGTCAATCAGCAGTCTGCATTCCTGCATACTGAACTACGCACTCTTTGTGTGACTGAATAATAAATGAAGGTTAATTTAAAATCTGAAAACACATTAAAAATGGAATCGCATCAAAGGCTACTGGGGAGGGATGCACCGTTTATAGCACTACAGAGACAAAACAAATGAAAATATATCAAATCCAGAGAGAGTACAAATGGGGGGTGGGGTTAAATAACAACAGGACACAATACTTCATGTTAACCTCCACTTCATCCAGCGCAGCACAATCTTTCTTAATCAAGCTCTCTCTATACAAATGTGAGACAGAGAATCGTATGGAGCAGGGTCTGAGAATGATGATCAAATGTGTCACTTAAACATTTTTACTTGCTCTTTATAGCAGTAGGTGCCACTGCCTGATTGCACTCTAAAAACAAAGCGCACATTTTACTATGCTTTCGCATTGCTTTGTCTTTCATGCTAAAATAAAAAGCACTTTACTTCAAAGTTGCCTTAAATGAA
Organism: Gavialis gangeticus; assembly: GCF_001723915.1. NCBI lineage: Eukaryota > Metazoa > Chordata > Crocodylia > Gavialidae > Gavialis > Gavialis gangeticus. The sequence goes on from NW_017728997.1 coordinate 6,475,453, forward strand.
ATCAGTATATTTGACAAATGATTGTACTATTTGTGACAGACCTTATAGATAACCCAGTGAATTCAAGGTGTCACCTTTTGGGGGTTATTGATTAAAACTAACTGATATCCATCTTTTCAAGTATGGAATAATCTACTGTCATTACAAAAATGATGGCCATCTTACAGAGAAGGTTAATCAGATACAGGAGGATTCATATCTGGTCTTTGATAAATTACAAGTCACTCAAGGATCAATCACAGTCCCCCTTCTTACACAGGCCATGGTTACTGCACAAATGTAATGCCGTGCAGCATGCTCTACCTGTCACATGCACAATGTGCAAAAGCATTTTGCCACTTCGAACAATTTCACCTGCTGAGATTGTTGATTTGTGGTGTTTTAAAATATGTTTAGAATGGGAAAGGCCATAAGTATAGAGAAGTGGTGACTTGAATTCTTCAGAAGAGACAGCACAGCACTAAAATGACTAATATACATATTTTTAACCGTATGTACTATAAAGTGATAGCGTACTTTATACATTTTATAGTACTCTATATACTCGTTTCATTCATTCATGTGGCTCCATACCCTCTATTTTTATCCTCTTTGCCTGTGGGCCCTCTCTCTCTATCAGGGCTCCAATGTTATTCCAAAGCTCAGGGTTTAGTAGGCTGGCAAAAGTAAGATCAAAATGAAGCATTTTTAAAGTCCAATGTATTCTGAGCTTCCCAAGATAGAGAATATCATTGCAGAAGTTGTATAGTCCTGATTTCCAGCTCCCCAATAAATAACACGTAGATTAATTCCTAATCCCTTGTCATAGCATCTAATACAAAATACAAGGGAAGACCCAATTTTCAAAAAGGTACATTGTCAGCCGTTCGTAAAAAACACGTCCCTGTATAAACTAACTTGAGCTGGGTAGTCAAAATCGACAGCAGGTAGGATGCACAGCAATAGATCATGCTAAAAGCATTCTCCAGAAATTAAGTGGTGTTAGTTTTCCCAAGTAAAATTAACAGATGGGCCTGCCAGCGGAGGATAGAGCCCTCCCTCTCATTTTGTACAAATACAAGAACAATAATAATTTTTATACTTGTTAAACCATGTTCGTTGATTATCTCTGTCCATGATTCACTCTATTATGGAGGCAGAGAACTGAATATCATTATTCGGTTTTTAATAAAGATACACTGGGGAAGATTCTCCAACTTAATTTATTTTATTTTGCATGTTGAGCCAATTCACAGACCTACTTTTAAAATAAAAACATGGATCAGCAGATTTTCTGCGAGTGAAAATGGGCTTAGCTCTTCTGATTTCAGTGGCACTTTAGACCCACAACTGTCATATCCTGAATATTATTTCATCTCACCTCTGTGATGATGGACAACTCTTTTCTCAGTGTGTGAAAAACCCTGTTCCCACTTTTCAAAACAGTCTTAAAATATTCAGCTGGGCAGTGGACCACTCGGATTAATTGATTTTACTGAACACCAAGCTCTTTCAGTCATTAAACAGTTTGAATCTGTGAAGGAACACAAAATGCACGATAAAAAAAGAACAAAGTAAAGGGTTTCACACTGGGGCCCACAGTTATCTCTCATCAGGAAAAATGACCACCTCAGTTTTTAGCATTGAGTGTCAATAGCCCGCTGCTACTGTGATGGCTTCTCTGCTGGTTGGGTTGTTGTATCAATCCCATGGATGCCTTCAACCAAAGTATTCCTCTCAAGCAGCATCTGCTCCCACTATTTGATAATTAGAATATAATTAGGAAAAGTGTTAACAAATAGCTCCCTTAGAGAAACGACTGTACAACGCAAATGAAAAGGCTAAGACCCTTAAGCTTTTTAGAAACCACACTAAAAAGCAAGTCATGTAGGCTGAGCTGCTACTGTGTAACTTAGACTGGAGGTTATCATTTACTTATTGTTGTTATACAAGAGTTTTGGCTACTACATTACTTAGGACTGTGATCTCCAAATGTAGCTGGTTCCAACCTAATGTATTTTGGACTTACACAGGAATGTAAGGAGTAGGACTGTTTGAATAACTCCTTTTTCACCATTACTTTGGGCCAATCTGAACCAAAAAAGTGGACCAAACAAAACATTTAGTTCCATTTTTATGCTTTGTAATTTTTTTAAATAAAGCTCTTTAATAAAATCAAAGCAATTTGTTCCAGTCAGCTTGAATCTGCATTGGCAAGAGAAAAAAATAATCAGTTGAAAAGTTTCTATCAGTTCTAGCTGGGCATTTGATCCTTCCACATAAAGTGAAGTACTTCCCGAGTAGCTAACACGCAACTGAACGTGAACAGGGGGATGGAAAGCAGGGTCTGTGCCGCTGTAGCATAATAGAAGAAATGTAGAATGAGAGAGGGTATTTGATTCATCGTGGCTTAGGAAGAAGACAATTGTTTTACAGCAGGGCAGGCTCCCTTCTCCCAGCTGGAGATCTCCAAGTACTTTAAAAACATTTTATTAAATCAGTGTCTCAACAGTCCTGCCTACATCCTATTTTGTTTTGACGGTCACCGAATTTGGGACAGAGGTGACTGACTTGACCATGGCTTCAAAGCTAGTCACGAGAAGAACTGGAAACAGGATTTAGAACCTGATTTTAGTCTGATGCACTAATACACACCCTAACTCTCAAATGCTGGGCTATTATGTAGCAACAAGAACAAGGTCCTTGCACCTTGTTCATGGAGCTCTCTGAAGCCAGTTTACATGGAGCCTTGAGCAATAGACACCGACAGCTGTTTCAAGTCACGTACCCAACTCTGAAATCAAATGAATTCCCAGCATACAAAATTACCAGCACAGCTTACACCTTTGATCTCACTCTCTATGGAGGTACCAGGGATTTAATGAGACTAGAAACCATCCTAAAATTGTCTATAACTTGCAATATTATCCTCAGAGACACTGTCATGACACCTTCACGTGTTCAGTTGTTCCCCCCAGTCAAAATGAGGCACATTTGTGTGGCAGCATGATGGAGGTTTGCAATGTCACTGCTGCTGACATACTTCTTTTGTGGATAAAGAACCTGGTTCTGTAAAGCTCTGGGCTCTTGTTGCGCATTTCAAAGATTTCATAGTTTTCTAGGGTCGGAAGGGACCTATTAGATCATCGACCTGATGATCATCGATCATCAATTGACCCCAGCCAGATGCTTGTCTAATTTCTTCTTGAACACCTCCAAGGTAGGGAAAAGCACCCAACCTTGGAGGTGTCAAGAGGAGATTAGATTGGTGCAGAAAGTCCTTAACTCTAGGATTTTGCTGAAAGAGGAGATGTCATTTCCCAAGGGCTGAATTAATCCACCACTTCCCAGCACTACTACCTCCAAGATTTGTAGGAGATCACTTCTATTGCTGCTTAGCTTGAGAGAGCTTTCTATTGAGGTTTCAAGCTTAGAACATAAAAAGTAAGGTAATCAGAAGTTAAAGTCCTGTTTGAATGAGTCCAGGCCAACTAATAAAACCAGTAAACTTTGAAATACTATTTGTTCTTTATATGAGGATACTGGGAAAGAAAAGTATGGAATTAGACAGTGCTGGGCCCTATTTGTTGCTATATTATATATGGAGAATATATAAGTTTATATCAAAGTTATAGAACACCACAGAATTTATACAACCTCAACTACTGTTTTCCGGGATTTACAAGACACCTAAGGAGAAGTCATCCAAGAAGAAGAAACGAAGTGTTTTTTGCTGTAATTTGTAACTATTCACATAAGGAGTACTTCTAAAAACTGCAGACTTGTGCCTCATGCTGCTAAACACTAGTTTGAATTTCTGGAGCCTGACTCACAATTAAGTATGTACAATTAAACTTTACAGAATGGTACTGGGAAGAGCACTAGATTACCAATAGAGAAAAATAAGAATAGTCTTGAGCATGTCCATTTTAAATGGCAAAAGGCGGTGTGGATATAGTTCAGGAGCAGCAATCATACCTTCATCTTCCGTTCCTTGGCATTAACTGATGCTATAGTTTCCCCCCTGAAGCATGGCAAGAACAGTGGCCTTATTGTAAAGTGTTCTGCTTTTTTCTGGAATTATATAAAAGTGAATCATTATTCTCATTTTTAACTATATCATTATTCTACACCCTGCAGACTCTTTCCCTTTTTTGCTCAACCCAAAAAGGAAAACAATTTGGAAACTGAAAACCAGATGGAAAACAACATACTGAATTTCCATATTTATAAAAAGACCAAATGACACGAGTGGAGAAAAGACAAACAAAACACTACAAACAAAGCGATCCAATGAAAATGTGCTGTTAGCAGTTTCCAGGCCTGGTGGGGACTTTGGTATTTTTGTCTTTTAATCTACCTGGGAATGCTGTAGTTTTTGTAGTAGCTCACTTCATCTCACCCCCAGAATTGGAGGCAGCCCACTGGAAGTATAAAGTACATTTTTCACTTTGGTCTCAGTACTCTCCCCCCTTCAATAAGGTGAATTGGGAGTCGAAGTGGGCTGCAAAATTGGAAAGAACGTCGACTCTGTGGAAAGCAACCCCATCTCTTCAAGGCAAGACTGCACACAGACAAAGGAGTCTTGTTTGGCTGCATAGCTCCTCTCTCTGATGTCCTTCCACAGTGGAATATAGTAACATAAGATAATGGTGATACTATCTGTCATTTTGCTCTCTTGCGCAAGTCATGCTGCTGTGGCAAAGGAGATAAATAGAAATCCTGGTCTTCTCCTCTTAAGATCTATAAGTTCTCCGCTTCTGTGGAGATCCGACCTCTTGTTCTCTACTGGGATACGGGGGGGACGGCATTCTGTGGACCTAAAGTCAAATATGTCACCCGCAAATATGTGAGGGGATCTGGGATTATAGAAATGGTATGCCCGGGAGCACCATTATCAGTAATCAAAGGAGCAAGTACTCAAACTTGCTGAGCTAGAGCTTCACCTGTTGTAAATTCATTCGGCTCCTTTAAGCCCATAAAAGGACTCCGATGCCTACTAGTTCAGCTGCACCCAATTGGGAAAGCAATGTTTTGCCTAGGCTCATCTCACTGACATCTGCTTCGAGTCAGCGGTGTACGTGGTTCACCATCAGAGCCTACTGACACAGGGAAGGTCAATCCGCTCCCTCCTCTCCTCTCTTCTCAGCTGCCTCCAGCTGACTTCATCTATCAAACACATGTGGCCCTCCGCAGGATGTCACTGCCTGACTTGCAGGTTTCTCAGATTCTCCCATATGCTACAATTTACAAATATTCCCAGTTCCTTTAGTGGTTGGCCTAACTTCCTATTCCTGATAGCTTGGAAAGGGGGGAGAGTGAGAAGCCAAACATATTCCCATTGCTCTGAATCTGTAAACATACTCAGCATGGTGATAATCTTCAGCTAACAGCCCCTTGCTGCTCTTTACACGTCTCGCCTAGCTATGAAATTATAACAGTTTTCATTTGGCATGTGCCAAGGAAACAGAAATATAATTCCATGTAAAACAGAAGTTATGTTATAGGATTATAGGGCTGGGAGGGCCCCCGGGAGGTCACCTACTTTAGCCCCCTGCTCAAGGTAGGGTCATCCCTACCAAACTATCCCATACAAGTGCTTGATTAAACTATTCCTAAAACTGCATACACATCCCCATCACAAAACTGCAAGGCATGCAGCCCAAAGACACGCAAAACACCCTGACCTGCTACAGGTAAAGCAGAGGGGGGAGGAAACTGTCAGTGTCCTGCCACTACCACGGCTGTTAAAATGCGCTTGAGACATCCAGCAAAGAGGACCATGCCCTCAGGTGCAGAGGACAGCAAAGCCCACAACAGTCCATGCAGATCTGACAGTGGGGTAAAATCCCTTCCTGATCCCAAATCCGGTGATCAGCCTGACCATGAGAGGGAAGGGCAAGACCCTCTAACCAGGAAACTCCGGATTTTGGTCTAAGCAGGAGGATCCCAATTAAAATCCCTGGGCTGCATTCAGCAGCCAATGCTTCTGCGAAAGGTGAAAACAATCCCTGATACTTGTAGCAATAGGAGGGAGTTCCTTCCCAGATCCCATGGGGAAATGAGAACCACCCCCAAAATACAGGAAAAATCAAACATGTTCTGAAACCTAGGGACACCAGACACAACTCTACATATCCCAGCCCCTACCTAAACTCCCTTTTCTGTAACCCTGTCCCCTCCAGAAACATATCCCAGCCTCTTTAATCAGACACAGAATCAGATGTAGATTTGAAATACAAATCAGAAACCTGCTCTCTGTACTTTGAGCATTCATTCATTCATTTTAACAGCATTGAACTTTCATTGATCCTAATAAAACTGCAAAATATTTTTAACCTTTCTGAAATGGTTAGTGTTAAATTAAATCAGGGCAAGTTGATGAAAAAGAGTTAATTAACCTGCTTTCATTTCACTAAAAGTCTGTGTTTCACCTGTAGGTCCTCTCCTTTTTGAACTGCTGCATAGATTTGATCTTCCGCAACAAGCCGATCGACTCAATCATCTATTGATAGTGAAACAAAGGGAGAAGTCCTGAACTTGTTCCTTTCTCTAGGAAGATAAGTAAATTCCTAAAATGAAAGGCATGAGCCTTTTTTCATGAATTATTCTAAGTCTTTCTTTTTTATGGTAGGAGACATTGTAATGACATTTAGTCTTCACATGTGAGGTTCTGTGCCTTGTGGGCCTAAGCTAAAAAATACGGGAAGACAAATGGAAAAGCCTCTCTCTCTTTCTACAGTGGATGTAGATATAATGGCTGATCTCTCTTTAAAAGTCATTTTCCCAAACATTTTATATACTGAAACAGAAAGCCTTAGAAATGTCGGCCACTTGCTCCTGTCTTGACTCCCTTATTTAGCCATGCAATTATCTGTTTGAAAGCCACTTAAGTGACTGAAGTATTACAGCAGAGGTGTGCGAGTGTGTGGGGTGGCGGGTTGTTTCTGAATGTAACATTTTAGAGAGTAAAGATTTCTCAGCACCCGGCTCCCTCTAAATCAGTTGAGAGGCAACATAACAAAGTGAACTGAAAAGGACGCTCAAAGAGCGTCAATATATTTTTATTTCTGCTTTTAAAAATATAACTTTAATAATGTTAGAGATAAGTCCAAAACTGGCAAGAGAGATAGGTCAGAGATCTATGCCTTTTAATATCTAGCTCTTCTCCAGCATGACTTTTATCACATTAATGGCTAAATCATACTGATTGTAAAACAGCTAAAATGAGGCAATTAGTAAGGCCTGTGACAGGCGTGCAGAATGAAATGCACAAGGTTTTCAATGCAAGCCAGATGGATATCTTCAATATATTTCTTATTATCTGCTTGTGGTAATATGTTCAATTAAACTGAATCAGAACTACAGAAGACCATTTGAATTGCCTGAAAAAATTAATTGTCTGCTACAAATTTAATGAAGCTAAACAGTTGTATTATGTTTACAAGTTTTATTTGTTATGATCAGTAAGTGTTTACAAGAAAAAAAATAGTCATCCATTTCATTTCAGCAGCCTCTCCTAAAGTGCCAAGTACTGGTATTTTACAGTTTAATTGAGCCCCCTGTTTCTGTTCCATTTACAGTTTCAATCCCTTAAAAGCTGACCTTATTTTTTTTTAAAGAAAGAGCCAGACATTTCTCAAAGCACTTTCGGTTTGCCAGTGGCTATCAGCTAAAGGAATACAAATACTAATGCATAACAATAAACAGTTAACCAATTAAGGAATTGACCAAGTCCTGAAGAAGTCAGTGAAAAAACTCAATGGTAGTTGGACTGGGCCTGAAATGGAGGAAATATTCAGTGAGCTATTGCCCTTGCCATAGCCTTGATCAAATTTTATGGAAGGTTACTGACCTTTCTGTACTACAACACAGTGCTAATGGTCCATGGCTGTGCGGCTTGACATGCTGGCATTAAGAAAACCAAAAGCAAAAGGACATCCTAACAAGAGCTATGGGAATGGAGAAACCATCCATTCCATGGCATGCATGCCTTTTATACTCTTATCTGTCACATTTTCAGCAGCTCTTTAATACTGCCTTCAAGTACTGAGTGGGATTATGAATGGAAGGTTACAGCATGGTTCGTGGATTCTGTTCTTTGCTTTGCCACTGCTTTACCCTGGGACTTGAACAAATGACATCCCCTGTGCTTCATCTTGCCTACCTGTAAAATGGAAATGCTGAAATAAGAGATGGTTACTTTACCCTCACCGCACTGTTACAAGGCTAACTTAATGTTTCTAAAGCACTTTTTGTAAGCCTCAGATGAAATACAAGCTCTTTATGTGCTATGTATTATTAAGACATGTATTATTAAGGGACTGCATGCATAAACTGAATGCACCTGTCAAGTCTGAAACAAAATTTGGAATCAAAAGGACTACTGAATTTTAAGAGAAGAAAAGAAAATTTTATCCAAATTGACCTACAGTGGATTTTAGTTGGCACCAGATAAGTGCGTACATTGGAACTTGGCTTGAAAGTAGGCACCACTCTAAAATAACGTCACTGGGCTTTTAATGGCCCACAGAAGAAGTCATGACCCAGCTTCACATAAGCACCTGATAAATACACTGCTCCTTACTGCAAGGTTAACACACCAAGACCAGAGTGACAGCCAGGGGACAGTAATACTACACATATAATTACCTGGGTGTCTATGATGGCTTGTTCACTTTTTAGCTGCTTAAAATGTATGCCCTTAAAAACTTTATTAAAATGATCACCTACTATTTAACCACACACACACTTCTTCTTTGACCTTTTCAGAGCTATTTAAGTTTGGTAACTGTATATATTCAGGGTGTGAAACCAGTCAGCCATACAGTGTGCCATTCAATATGATTGTAAAAACCCAAACCTTGGACAGCTTCAGACTCACTCTGGTTGCTAGAGAAGTACATGCCTTTATAAATGGGCATTTTCTCTCCTACTTCAGCCTTCGGTATCATCCCAAACTATTCCCTTTTGAAGGGTAGTCACAGATAGTTGTATCTGTAGGGATGAACTGGTTTCAGGCAGTAAAGTATTTGATGCAAACTCTCTCCTGTCTAGAGACTAATTTCCATCGTGCTTTTCCTAGAAAAAAGCAACAGCTAAATTATAACTGATAATAGCTGGTGGGATGCATAGTAATACACTGCATGTGTATTCAGAGATAAAAAAATCAAGGCACCTACAAAGAGAGCCAAAACCCTTGCAGAAAAGCTGCAGCCTCATTGTACATCCATAAGGCACAGAAATTATATAGTTACTGTCTTGACAAGCCAAAGCGG
>NW_017728997.1:6489709-6493304 GCF_001723915.1 Gavialis gangeticus
TGCAGAAAAGCTGCAGCCTCATTGTACATCCATAAGGCACAGAAATTATATAGTTACTGTCTTGACAAGCCAAAGCGGGGCAGTCATATAACCTAGGAAAGACAGTCACTACACTACATGTAATTCATTGAAAAATTTTTGTAGAGGCACATAGGAATAACTCAAAACAAAGTCATGTATAGTTTTGATCAATAGGTGATAAAGGCCAAAGTTGCTGAAAACACCACATTTTTATCGACAGAGTCAGCACTAATGCTGGTTGAGAAATAGATCAGTTATGTGCAAGCCAAGCCTACCGCTGATCTCAGTAGGTCCAGATGGTCATAATGTTAGATTTAAACTTGATGCTGGAGCCCAAATAAACATTACACCAACGCACATGCAGGATTCAGCTTATTCAGCCTTCACATCCCCTTGCACTGTAGAATTTCTATGACTATGAAATTAAATGATTTAAAGTATAAGGCAACATTATAACTATAAGCAAATATGTAGATATGCTGAGGGCTGGGGTTTTTTTTTTTGGTGTTATAAACACTCCTTACTGTATGTACAGGTGTGGGTCTGTATTTATACTGGGATTATGTGTAGGTCCAATTAAAAATATGAAATTTAGCAGAATAGGCAAATATTTTCAAGGGAATTGGACTATTAGCAGGGGACCTAAGAAAAATTTTACTTGTATTTTATGATCACCTTATAAATAGAAATGTATTCCTAGCATTTATCATGTAACTTTCCCTAGAATAGCAGGTTGGATATACAGGGAGGGAGGCAGACAGATAAGCACCTGCCTGTATGCTCGGGATTTTAAATACATAATATCAGCCTCTGAAGACATCCACCAAAGCTCACCAATGCTTGCTACTTCATTGTGCTGGATACCATGTCAGGGGACTGGACAAGCAAGCGATCAGAACAGTAATTACAACAATCTATTTTCAGCTCTGTTTTGGCACAGTAAAAAATAAAAATAAATCATGTGTCTGACTTTAGCATCATCACCAAAATGTGACTGGCAATTCTAATAAGGCTACAGGAAGACCAGAAAGAAGGCAGCAAAGTTACAGATAACTGACTATTCCATAGCTACACAACACACACAGCAGTAGTCTCATGTGATCAGAAAGAAAAAAAGCTCTGTGTCCTCTGGAGGAAAGCTACTGGTAAGCAGGATAGTGGGATCAAACCAGTCCAGTTAATGTCATTTCAATAAAGAGTCTGAAACAGCCACATAAATGAAAGGAGTCATGTAAAATTCTTGTCCTATTTAACTACCGTAGCTGGCCCAATCGCACCATCATGTTTGAAATTAATACACCAACATGACGATACTAAAACAAGAGAATGAATTCCATTTGGAAGTAAGAACATGGTGTTTCTTTCAGTAATATGATGGGACTTTTTACAACAAGCTCAGCATTTGCCTGCTTGTGTTCAACAAGCTGACCCTGCAAGTAGATGCATCTATAAACAGCCTTGGCACGCTGAAGCTTCAGGAGGGCTGACGGGTACCGAATGTATCAGAGTCACCCAGACCAACTGAAGAATGTTGTTCACAAGCCAAGAGGAGGTATAAGCAGTTCTACTCAGCTGTAAGTATGCTTCTTAACACATGCCTGAGAGTCATATTATTCCACAAATGACCTGGAGAAATCCTAGTCTACTGTACAAATCAGTTTGAGAAGAAAACTTCTGAAATATGAAAGATGAATAGGTGGCTAATTGTTAAAAAGCAGTGTTTGTCTACTGCAACAGAGCTTTGGAGTTACAGAGCTAAGGTTTCTTTCTAGTTACCTTTTTTGGATGGCCTAGTATATTGTGGAAGAATCCTTGTCTGCTATGTAGGAGACCCGAGTTCGATTCCTAGATGCACACATAACGACAGTTGTCATGGCACCGAATCCAAAGGCCAGACCAAGTCTGGACTTGCTATCTCAATGGTCTAAATGGGGGGTGGAAGGTCTGGTCAGCTTCCGCTCCTCCATACTGCTGCCTAGGTATATGCATACAGAGCCTGGGAACCTCTTATGCAATCATCATGATCCAGAAGGATCAGCGGCTGCCTGCTATAGTATTCATAATTTTTGAAGGTGAAAAAAACAGTTTTTCCATGCCTGCTCTGACACTATATCATAGTACAAATCTATGCAGGTCCCCTGGGTATAGTGCAAATACAAGAGACGTATTGCACAAGCCAGAGGCGCTCAACCCCCAGCTCCCAGAGCCATGTCCAACGGCCTTTGGAGCTCTCCACATGTCCAAAAATTTGGTGGTGACAGGGGAGTGGCAGCAGTGTTCATTGCTTCTGTGCTGCCAAATTTCTGGACCTGTGGGGAGCGCTATGGGCTAGATAGGGTGGCCCTGCATGCTTGATTAAGTGCCTGGAGCCAGGGTGGTACAGCGCCTCATTTGAGTGGCACAGAGTAGGATCTGGATGTCCACGGCCTGGTTTGGGCAGTGCAAGGCAAGATCGAGATGCGCAGGCCACTATCTGGGCAGTGCAAGGTGGGATGCAGGCACACAGGGCCTGATCTGGGCACTGATCCACAGATTCAGGCTGTGTGCCACTCATTTGGCCCATGGGGACGAAAGGTTGAGCACCACTGGTGTAACTTATTCTCTCGTCCTAGCATACAGCAGCAAATTCATCAATGTATTTCAACAACCAGTGCATTTCAAACTGTTCAAATACTGAGTCTGAGAGAAACAGAAGATCTACATGTTGCAAGCAAACACAAGCAAGAGCTCTGCAGGTTACTGGTATGGTTTATGTGGGAAAATAAAGGCTGTATCTGTATGGTCTTTGTACTATACCTGGACCTCAAGAAATATTAAAATAATGTATAAAATTAGAGAGTCATAGAAGGCGGATATGGAGTCTCTGAAAATATTATGTGACCCCAGCACTCTTTCCTGCCCAGGGCAGGGGCTCAGACTTGATGATATGTTGAGGTCCCTTCTCACCCAAGCATCTATGAATCTCTGAAAACAGACCCAAATTGTCCCTAGAAGAATTTGCTGTACTTTACCAAACAATAACATATTAAACACAGCACCGTATGTCCATGTATCCAAAAACTAACAGTTTTGTCACAAAATAATTCAAATCAACCCAAGGCTTTGAGCAAAGACCCTTCTATTCCAGTATTCCCAGTATGGGAATATATTTATTGGCATCTTCTTAACTAATTAATCTCGTCTTCATGCAAACAGCTAAAAATCAAAACAGCACATATGAAATGGGATGCAAACAATGACAACATGTATTATAATTGTTTAAAAGGGTTAGGCCATTCACCACCATTGAGTAGTGGCATGATGGTGAATATGAGACAGGATCACAGCAGCTGGAAGCATACTGTTGAAGTGAAACAGGCAAATAATGTGGTAAGAAATTGTCCTTGTCCTGGATGCATGTCTCTCCTGTCACAACTGTTATCATCTGCTTTGGAGAAAAGAAAATCACAGATATTAAAAAAACATACTGATGCTGTCGCTGCTAGGGCTGTGCGAAGCTTTGCGTGGTGATTCCATTCGGCGGAGATTTGGCCTAATTCGGTGGCTGAATCTCTGAATCTGAATTGAATCAGGG
>NW_017728997.1:6493315-6496672 GCF_001723915.1 Gavialis gangeticus
TGCCTCCCACTGGCAAGAGTGGTGAGTCCAGGGAGGGGGATTGTTTTTTTTTCTTAAAGGCCCAGAGCTGGCCTAGGTGAGGCACCCGTGACGGGGCTGGGGGAGTGAGGGGAGGGGTTGGGGGGCTCATGAAGAGCCCCCCATGCAGCATGTGACAGTGGCTGGCAGCAGGGATCGTCCCCCTGCCTGGCAGCACCTGCTGAGTCGGGGCTTTTTTTTTTTTTAACAAGTGCTGCGAGTTGGAGCGAGCGGGGCAGCCATTGCCGGGCTGGGAGAGCAGGCAGGGGATGGGCCTGGGTGATTCGGAGATTCGGCAGCAGCCGAATCTCCAAATCAGATTCCCCCGAATTGAACCAGGGCAGTGATTCGAAGCACCGAATGGAATCACTATCCCCTGAATCTGCCAAATCCGAAGTGAATACTAGCCGCTTGTCACAGGCCCAGTCTCTACCTATTGGACTGTAAGACACTAGAAAGCAGTAATGCTACTTCCAGCGGACTGATCCTTCTAAATGATGGATTCTCCCTTGTCCTGTATCTTACGGTTTACACTAGTGCACAGTGAACGCAAAGTGGATGTAAATTATTACCACTCTGATTCCTTAGCATTTTGTACCCATGTTATACTGCACAAGGTGGCACTCAGAGAAGAATGTTACCTCATATTTCCAGTGAAAACTAAAGCAATACTACAAGCAGTATTGGTATAAGAATACTATAAAGCATTATCCTATGCAGCTATACATGCCAAACCAGGCTGCACAATTAAACTCAGAGGTTTAGACTATTTTATGTGACAGAAAGGGTCACTGTCCCCAACCATCAAACAATCTCGAGGACCCACAACATATCTCTACACTGTGAGTTAACAGCTGAAGCAGTTATTTTTGCCCATGTTCCATTTTTTCAGCCACGAAACTAAATCGTATTACACGGATCAAGTGCACTAAACTCATTTTGTCACGAACCCATGCATTTAGTGTATCTTGTAAGCAGCAAGTTGCATCAGAAGGCTGATCTCATTTTGTAAAGGAAACGGTAGCAATGTACTATTGTCATTTGCAGTAATTTCATTAGCTTGTTTCCTCTGCTCCCTCCTGAACCACCGCCTGCCAGCAAAACCTTGCTTTCGAAGTGAAAGTGGAGTGGTTGGTAATAAAACAGTTCTACAAGCAAACTGGATCCTACTGGTCTACTTAAACAAGACATAGAAGAATATAGCAGGGAAGACAAAGGAAGCTTGACCTCCTCGAACCACTGACAGTACAGTACTTGGGAAATAATTCCAGGGGGCTTCACACATGCAGTAGGGACCACAGATTTTAAAAAGGTAGATGACAGCAGGCTGGACTGATGCACAAATGAGTTACCTTTACTAGCTATATAAACTGTATTCAGTTCTGCTATTGCATGGTCTTGCAATCTGAATCTATCTTCTAGCTCAGAGCTGTCACTATTAGCCACTTAAGTTCATATTAAGTTCAAATAAAGTAGCACTGTACAGTATATACCTAATACTGTTTACGCTGTTTGTTATGTAAACCCTCAAGTACCAAGTCTTTTTTTTTGTCGTGGAAGAATTGGAACATTTAGCCTCAGGTACAGTTAAAATGGGAAAAAAGGTCTGAAAATTAATATTTATATGCAGCATATAAATATACACTGTGTTCTACAGATCCCCTAATGCTGTCTGCTGAACTGTGCCTTATCCTTATAGATACAATACCTGTTTTTTTTTTTAATTTAAAGGTCATACCATACATGCAAAGTTTGCAAGAATTTGGGTCTCAAAGGCCAGAGTAGTTCTCACTTAGAACTAACAGAACACACAAAATATGTATTCTGATTGGTTTGGAAAACCACTGAGGTTCAAAATTTCTGACAACAGCATGTTAATAAAGAGCCCTATGGGCACCTGTCAGAATTTCATATTTTTAAGCTGTCTACTCGTGCATAATACGAATATTTATTCATCTCTCTCTGGTTGTTTGCCAGAGATTTATTTTAAGCCTCTCTGGATCTGGCATAACAGACACTAACCTTCCTGTTCCTCTCTACCCTTGCTCATGCTGTCTTTGACACTGTTGGCATCTCTCCCTTAAAAGTTGGTGGTTGCAAGTGAGAGTGATAGGATTCAAGATAGAAAAGAAAAGAAAAGAAAAACCCTCATTGTTAATGGATGGACACTGAAAGGTTAGAAAAGATGTCTTGTGATGTATGACCTTCACGGGGCGTTAATCAACGACACGCGAGGAGATCAAAAAGAATACAAGCATATCTTAAGGTCACAGAACACGTCAGCTGATAAATTAGTCCTTTTGTAGACCACATGTTGAATTAAAATAAGGCATTCGGTCATATTTCCACCAAAACTATTCCATGTGTAACTTAGGGCACAGAAATTCAAGGCATTTGAATGTAAAATACAGCTTTTTTACACAGTTCATTTGGAGATTAGAAGTTTTCTGCTCGTTGTACTTTTTATGGTGCGGCTTCTAAAATTGCGTTTCACAGGTTGCTGGTAATATCCATGCCTTGGACTTAAGGGTATATTCTCTGCTTCCTGCACACATGTCACTCCCATTAATGCTAATGGGATCAAGTTAGAGCTGAGCAGTGAGGGAGAAAGCAGTACTTGCTAATCTCTTATGACCCTAAGAAAAAAGGGAAGGTAAAGACTGCAAAGAGTAGATGCAATACACATAAACTGTTGCAATGACTAGGGGACAGTTCCTCCAATTTTTGGAGAGGAATGGAATTCCTCCAAATGACTATTCCTTTAATAATAGGGAAGAATTAGATAAGCCACAAACACCAAAGAAGATAGATCCGGAGAAGAAGGTAGGCATCTCTGAATTAGGTACACAATGCATACTCTTTAGGTATCATGGAGGGAATGCAAAGCTCCGAGTTAGGTGCTCAAGCCCCCTACCCATAGGGAGAATTGGATGCCTCTGTGCCAAAACATCCACACACTGGGCACATCTACACAAGATGCTTTATTCGAGATTAGAGCTAATTGCTGTGCAGTAAGCAGCACCATCTACACGTACAGATGCTTAATGTGCAGTATTTGGCTCCAGTCACGAGTCAAAATACAAGTAGCAAATTAACTCTTGATTACTCAGTGTCCAGTAGCGCACGTGTAGATACCTGACTGGAAGCACATTGGCTCCCAATCAGCCGGTGGATATTGCTCTCTGCCCCTGAGAGCTGCCTGCTGCTGGGGCAGGCTCCATCCCTGGAGCCCGGGCAGGCAGCATGGAGCTCCCAGCCCCCACTCTGTGATCATGATCATGAGGCTGGGAGATCCTTATCTTCCAGCCTGAGCCCTGTGGTCATGGGGCTGGTACTGGG
>NW_017728997.1:6501672-6505488 GCF_001723915.1 Gavialis gangeticus
AGCACATTGGCTCCCAATCAGCCGGCTCTCTGCCCCTGAGAGCTGCCTGCTGCTCCATCCCTGGAGCCCGGGCAGGCAGCATGGAGCTCCCAGCCCCCACTCTGTGATCATGAGGCTGGGAGATCCTTATCTTCCAGCCTGAGCCCTGTGGTCATGGGGCTGGTACTGGGAGATTCTTCTCTCCCACAGCCAGTTCTGTGATCATGGGATCCTTCCCTCCCAGCCTGAGCTCCATGGTCATGGGGCCTGGGCTGGGAGAGAAGCATCTCCCAACAATGGCCCTGCAACCACAGAGCTGGTGTTGGGGGGTAGGGATCTCCCAGCCCAGGCCCCATGACATTGTCTCTGCCCAGGCTTCAGTGGAGGAGCCTGCCCTGGCAGAAGGCAACTCCCAGGGCCTTTCTCCTGACTGCTGCAGGGGGCCAGTGCTGCAGGCTGGAGGGGGTGGTAGCAAACCTACTCCTGCATCCCTGAATGTGTAGATACATACCCAGAAGAGTTTACTTTACAGTAATTTACTCTTGAGTAAACTGCTCCTGGATTATTTGCACATGTAGACATGCCTACTGAGCAGGAAGTTGCCTAGGATGAGCCAAGAAGAAACACAGGGTGCATTGGGTGTATCCGAAATATTATCAGCTGAGGTGGCTGATTTGTGGCAGCAAAGGAAGTCCCTCTATCCGCTAGGGATCCAAAGCTGAGAATCATGTCCCAAGGGTAGGTTTCCACAAGTGTGCTTTAATGGCACTAAGCTAGACTCATTCATTTCTATACCAAAGGAAGAGGCAGAGAGGAGGACACGAAGGTGATGCCAACCACATTTTATAGAGTGGCCTCAAGCTGTAGTTTTCAAACTGCTTTGGGTCATTCAGCTCCTTTTAGGTTTATTATACTGCTGCGTGCACCCTTACGAATCCTTCTTGTGCATACCAGAAGAGTAGCACTTTGTCACTACAAGCACACTTGAACCTTTCCAGCAACCTAAAAAATACTGCAGACTTGTGCCTCGTTTTTTTCTTTTATTTCCCTCCTTTTTATTTCCATTTCCCCTTTTCCTGCTCTCTGCACTCCTATTTTTTCCTTTCACTACCATCCAGAAGTTTGCCATGATCTCACACCCGTTCAATAGACACAAACGAGTGTGAGATCAAAATCAGTCCCTGTTTAGCACAACCTCATCGGTTATTCTCTGGTAACTACCCTTGTGTATGCCCTTAGCCTGGGGTAAATGCAAAGTGCTTACGTCTGCCATCTTGTGCTTAAAGTTAATGTGCTGTAAATTCACCACCTAGCTTACCTCACGTGACCATGCCCTAAGGAGCAAATTCTATCCTCCTATGTACCCATTCAGTGCTGCATTAGGATTGAGGGGCAAATTGGGGCCATTGATGTAAAACCCACAGTTATTTTTTTTCTTTTAAAGCATTACATCTCAAAGCTAGTAAAAGTAAGAAAGTCTATTTGACTCAGGTATGCTGTGGGCAAGGTCTGTCCGGTTTCCTTACCTACAGCTTTTGCTACATTTCAAGTCTGTCTCAAGTCTATCCCTGGACTGATCTTGACCTAAGATTGACAGCCATGACTAGCTGTGTCGAACTGTGGGATGGTTTTGTGATATACACAAATGGGGGCTCATCCATTCAGATTCACATTTATTTGGCACTTCTGTCTTCAAGATTTGAGCCCAAGGGAATTGCTCAACTAACATAAATGATTGCAACCTGATGGGAGTTCGCAGGAAAGGCCACTTCACCAGTCTCTTCTCTGTACCATTCCTATAGGAGCTGGGGGTTTTTTAATAGTGGATGGGAGAAGAAGGTTGAGAGATGTAGTCTTTTGCAAATAAGGATGGTAACAGCCTTTGTAATAAACTCCAGTTTTCAGCCATCATGTGCATTTATATTTGCACCTTCACAAATTAGACCTTCGTCTAAGAGGAAGTTGTTTCTTGGAATGCTTATCTATAAGGGAAAAGGCTTGTTTACCTCCTCTTCTAAACCAGTGGGAATTGTGAGGCTATATCCTCTGCCCATTAAAATCCAAGACTGCTCCAGCATTCAGTGGTGCACGGCAAAGCCCCCAGCACCTTACAAGAGCTGTTTAAGCAAGACCTTTGGCTACTTCCAGGTTTTCCGGCACTCCCAGCATTTCACTCACACTTATTTGTTATGGCTCTGCTTGATGGAAACATGGATTAAAATGGTCAGACACAACTTAAACACAGACCTACTTTTAACCTTAGGGATTCCCATATTGTTGTGCACAGAGACTAATATATGCATAGGCACGGGCTATTCAAGCTACATAAACTGGAAATGACTTTGCTACTTTCTGTTTATTTTCGTGCCCAATATAGTCCCCCTATAGCCTTCACTTTAAAGTCAGAACAAAAGAAAAGTTGATGTATGAAGGAACTATATATTATGCAGATTTTCCCATATTAGGGCCTCACTTTTTAATTTCTACACGTGCTGGTCTCCTCAGTGGGAGATCTATCTGTGCAAGGACTGTAAAATTTTGAGAGCAAAAGTGACAGGATATTATACTGTGTCTCCATAGTCCTTGTAGTCCCTTGGGGCTATATCTTCTGCCCATTAAAATCCAAGGCTGTCCTGGCATCACAAAGCTCCTAGCACCTAACAAGAGCTGTTCAGCCCTTCATAATCTATGGGATGGGCAAAGGGGAAGAACTGAGTACTTACCATACAAATCACACAAGGGACAGATCATTGACTTCACTGAACCCGTGTTAAATTATTCAAAGCAAGAACCTGCTTAATATATGCCTAACTCTGCTCTAATATAGACTGAGGAATGAAAAATCAAAGGAAGAGAACAACTCTAACAGTCAAATTGGGCCATCTCCTATCCTGAGACATGGCACGCATGCACATCTAATACCTTAGGGTAGATTTTGCTCCATGTAGATCCTGGCACAATATCACACACATCCACAGCTGGTAAAACACTATGAAGAGATCTCTGGCTTCACTAGGATCTAATATTTTGCAACCGCTTTCTTAAACCCACTCTGATTATGAAGCTAGCCCTTTAAAATTGTATTAAAACATTTTCAAGTATTCCCTGTATTCCACAGAAATAATTGATAGGGAAAGCCTCAAAACCAATGCTATCCATCAATGCCAACGTATAGGAGAATTAAAACTGACAGCATTAGAGCTCTATGATTGATTTATTGCTTCGTAATCAATCTCTCCTGATTCAATATAGGATTTTCCACAAATAAGAGGGTGATGGAGAGTGTTTTATCAGTGTAATAATCTATATGCCTGTTGCCTATAATCATTCATCAGACACTGGACTGCTCATAAACAGTACATATTTTAATTTAAACCATTTGTCAGTGTCAGTGCATTGAACAAATTACAGCTTTAGATTATTTTGTCAAACATTTTAATTTTTATGTTTTTAAAAATTTTTGAGAGAGAATTCTTGGGCATATATTCAGAATTCATTGTAAAACGAAGGAAAATCAACCAAAGGTTAGATTAACAGTATTAAATCATACAATTATATTTTGGAACATAGACTATAGCTCAATGCGAAAAATTATGCTATGTTATAACAAGATGAGATCTATTAAAATAATAGGATTTTTAAGACAATTAGACAAGTATAGAAATAACAAGAATATCTGCAGTTGAATAAACATTTACAAAGGGACATAAGCTTACTGACTTTCTGCCTATGGTAAGAAACTCCTCCCACGGGTATGCAGATTTTAAACCCATGGGTTTAACCTTAAGTATATGCTTTGCTTGATTGGGACCTTAATATTTCATTATAGTGGCGAAT
>NW_017728997.1:6510488-6530058 GCF_001723915.1 Gavialis gangeticus
GACATAAGCTTACTGACTTTCTGCCTATGGTAAGAAACTCCTCCCACGGGTATGCAGATTTTAAACCCATGGGTTTAACCTTAAGTATATGCTTTGCTTGATTGGGACCTTAATATTTCATTATAGTGGCAAATTCTTTTGAAGTGGCTACTGCCAAAAGAGAAATAGTCCACCTAGTTCAACAGCGATCGCATCCCATTCAATGTTTTTTATATTACAAAACATATTTACTAATATTGTCTAACACTGCATATCTGTATTCAGTATGCCTGCAAACGGATTTTACTATTAACATACATTCGACCTCAGAACTGGGACTCAACGCCCTTCATTTATATCACAGAATTTGGCTGAAAAGGTGCTTTGTGTCAGTAGTTCACACTCACTTCAGACTCCCATTAACTTTAATGGGAGCTTTAGGGATTCAGTATCTCTGCAGATCAGAGCATAAAAAAGCACAGAATTAGAATTTAAGATGGAGGTATCAATTATATCTATATCTATCTATCTATATATATATATATATGAAGGACTGTCATTACCTTTCACCACCAAACTTCCAGTGCTGCTAGCTGTCCCAAAATGGTTTGTTGCTATACAGGTGTAACTTCCAGCATCTGATTTTGTTACATTGACAATTCTAAGGCTCCCATCTTCCAAAACTGTGATTCTGGAAAGGCAGTCAGGCATGAAAATTATTTTTTTAAGGTTAGCATAAAATTCTTTTGAGTCTGCATCAATTATTTACAGTTTGAACAGTCCATTGCCAGTTACAGATGGGATTCAACTGATACAAATCTCTCAGGGCCCAGTTCATACATACTGCATGCATCATTTACATGAGGGGGTTTTTTGTTTTTTTTTTGTATCTTCACTTGAGGGCAACTTTAATTTACACACTGGCAATTTGTGCAGTTTGAAGTGAATCTGTGCTTTGATACTCAGTGCTCCCAATGACAACTACAGCAACGTGTGGCGCACAAGCTACCTCTAACAATCTAGAGATACTCACTGCTACTGTAAGAGCTTTCATGTACTACATTTTGATTTGTGTTCATTGATTTTTTTTTTCCTGCAAGTTTTCTAATGTCTGTTCAAGTGAGGGTGCCAAACTCAGGATGCATTTCCACATCCCAACCCCATGCACAATGTATACTTACCAGTCATGTGATTCAACTGCACCGCTCATCCGTGTTAGCGAGCCCTTTCCATTAACCCCCTCCCCTTGAAAAACTCCTGGCGTGTTCAGGGGCACACAAGAATTGTATAGCAAGGGACAGTTGAAGAACCGAATGCAGTGAATGGATTCCTGCCCCGCTCCCTTCCATTTATTACATTAGTTTTGTTCCAGGGCTAACTGCACGGGCTTTTTTACTGCATCATAGATCACTCATTTTCTTTTTCACTGCTGTCACTCTGACTTAAAATACAGAATATCCATATTCTCTATTGCAAAACTCTCTGTATCATAAGCTAGGTCCATGAACTGGGGCACCAAAAAGTGTGGAGAATATTATTTCACGTGCCTTGAGACTGCAGGTACTCAGGCTTTTATGGTGTTTGGTTGACACCTAATTCAGGATGCAAAATGCAAGTGATTTACCGCATTCTGAGGAAAGCTGGCACCTTCTTGTATGCTGTGGGGTTACTGTCACCCAGCATCCACGAAAAAGCATGCATTTTTTCAATGAGCATTTTGCTTGTGGATATCTGATTTTCTGTTACAATGCTCCCAAGTTCCTCCTTCAAGTGTGTTTGCTTTCTCTTTCTAAAATTAACTCTTCTGACATCTTGTATCCCTAATCATACTATGGGGGTGATATCTGTTAAAGCACAACCACATCTGTCTGGTGCAGTAATTCTGCCAACCCACAAGAAAGACCATGTTTCAAGATTCCCTAAGAATTTCCCTCCCTTTGAACCCTCTCCAAAGGAGACTTCACACCGACACTATTGACTCGACTTAGCAGCACGGTGCCTTTCCCCAAGTCATTGCCCTTTCCTTCTTCAGTCAGAGACCTCAGGAACTTCTCTGCTCCAAGATACCATGATTGGGCCAACATTCACGGAGCTGAATGAACCTTTCCTGTGCAGAGTAGGTAAGACAGGACAATATTTTTCACTAAGGCTGAACTATTTGTTTTCAGTGACCCAGTTGTGGTTAGCCCAGATTATTCATGAATTCGGACTGAATCCATCACAG
The DNA here is from genome assembly GCF_001723915.1 of Gavialis gangeticus. Classification (NCBI taxonomy): domain Eukaryota; kingdom Metazoa; phylum Chordata; order Crocodylia; family Gavialidae; genus Gavialis; species Gavialis gangeticus. Next base: position 6,512,692 of record NW_017728997.1, read on the forward strand.
TTTTGTTTGAATTTTTTTTTTTTGGAGAGGAAGATGAAGTGACAGCGGATTGTGGTCCCATAGGATATTCCGGGGTTGGAGGTCCTCAGTCTCTCTTGTTGATGCTATTCCACTTTATATAAATACTTAAATATCTAGTGGTTACTAGACTCTAAGTTCCACCTCCCAGGGATCGCCTGAACAAACAGACTACAGAGGAGTCCTGCTTATGCTGTCCTGACCATTCAGTATTCATGCCGTATGTGTGCCCACTTTTAGCCTGGGGTTTCTCAACACAGACAAGCTATGACTGGGAAACTGCTGCAAACTGGAAACAAACCCTGAAAACATACCGTTTGGTGTTAGATTATGCTGATTTTCTCCCCATGTTTTGGTTAGGTCGCAAACAACAGATAATGGCTCTGCTCCTTTCTGGCTAAAGCATGCGTGTGAAATGGGTGTGGAGTTGTGCCCCAGTGAGAGGGGAAAGAAAACTCAAGTCAGACTGCACATTTGATGGCGAATTTATTTCAAGTCTGTGACATTTTTCCATTCATATGGGCTCTGTTGTACATTCTCCTCCCAGAAACAGTGTTCAGTCAACATGGGTGTTATAACTGATCATTGCACTCTTAAAAAAAATATTCCTAAAACACACAGGTCTCTGCAAACATTTTAGCTTTGTTCAGTAGCCTTTTCTGAACCTACAGATGATCTTTCGCATAGTCCCAAACCAGCTTAAAAGGAGTTCATGCCTGGTAATCTGTTAGAAGAAAAGACATTTGCCATAAGCCAAGTAGGAACATATTTCATATCATCACTCCTTACAGAACATAGAAACTAAGTCTTGTGGCATGGAATAAAATTTACTTGATGTAGGGGCTTCCTGATACAGTTGATGCCCTGCTGTTTGAAAGCGCAGCCTGCTAATGATTGGCATGATCAGATACTTTGGGAAACTTCTTGGCAGCAGGGTATATGCTACTCAGGTGGGTCTAGTCAATGTATTCCAGTCTGAAATAAGACTGATTACCATTTCCATTGCACTGCTGGTGACAACAGCAGATGAGAAGAGATTAGGTGTGGTATATCATTACATATTTGCTATCAATGCGTCACAGCATAAGCCCCCTGGAGAGAGAACATATCACACATTGCCCAGTGAGCTTTCAAGCCTTTCTTGATTTAGGATCATTCAAAGATCTGGTGAGCTTTACTAGTAAATAAGACGGAGATAGCTGAATGCTCTTTCCAGAAAAAGTGTGTTCAGGATTTTGAAGGAGCGTAAGCCATTATTCATCTCTGTTGATCTCCCCTCCAGCTCGATGGAAATCGGTGGTGCTCCCTGTCCCTCTAAAGTCCACAGTGACCAGGAAGAAACATTGTAGAGAGGCAAGAAACATAATAAAATATCAATGGGCATTACTATCAGCATGGTGATTTAGAACATAGGTTGGGGGGCTGGGAGGGACCTTCTACATCATCAACACATCACTATCTATTGCCAGCAACCACAGCATTCAAGTCCTTTCTTAAATTCAAAAAGCCTTGTCTTAAACGTAGTTTTATACTAAATATTGGTCCCCATTAGTTCTATTAGCAGCTGTTCCAGGATCTCACTTGTCCAATGGTTAGAAAAACCTTGCTCCAATTTTCAGCCTAAATTTTATTAGTTTGTACCTATTTATTTTTATGCTTACACTGCCCTTTCTCCCTTGGTGTGTAGCTCCTGGCAGACAGTCATCCTCCCAGCCTTCAGTTAGCTGGGCTAAATACATCCAGCTCTTTTAGGCTCCACTTGTAAAACAGACTCTGCATTCTCCTGACCACCCTAGACACATTTGTTCCCATTTTAATTAATCTTTTTTGAACATGAGTGACCAGAAATATACTCTGCCTTCCAGTAAATGTCTTACTGACGCCTTATCCAATGACATTAATTCTTTCTCTAGAAATATCTTGCTTGATACATTTTAGGACCACATTTGCTTTTTCCTTGCCTGTATCACACTGCTGGCTCCTAGCCATCCTATGATTACTATCATACTCAGATCTTATTCCTCTTCCATTGGTATTTCTAGCAGACAAGCTCCCATCTCATAGGAAAAATTATTGTTGTTAGTCTCCAATTTCACATTTATTAAAATGTGCTTGATTAAATTCACTGATTCTCTTTCTCCAGTCCTCAGCATGATCTATGTCTTCCTGCATGATAAACTGAACCTCTTTCCCAACCTTGTGTACTCAGAACATTTTAATAGCACTTCTACTTTTGTTCCAAAATCATCTTTGACCCCTGAGTAACTCTGCCAGCAAAGCCCACTGTTTATCAGTTAGGCTGTTCCTTACTCACCTAACAATTTTTTGTTCTCTACTAAGTCATAGCTAATTTCCCAATTTTCCATTATGTGAATATGGCTGCAAAAAGCCTTCCTGCATCATAAGCATACCGCCAAGTGTTGGATGTAGAAAGCAAGAGAGAAGAGACTTAGCAAAGATTATTTGCACCCAGTGCAAAAATACGAAATGCTTTAAGAAGGCACCTAGTGTGACTCCTCAGCAGATGGCAGCCAGGCAGTCAGGAGAGACACAGCAGATTTCTTTGCAGAAAAATCTTGGGAGAGGCACAGAGGAAGTTGAATATATGCCAGCCAAGCTACATATGAAAAAGTCAGGAAAAGGAAGAGAGCTACCTGCCTTAAAGAAAAGTGTAGCTGTGTTAAAATGCAGCAGAAGTCCTGCCGTATATTTTTAACTAGAATCCATCATTTCAGTCAGCTTTTAATCTTCTGTCATGACATCTATGGATGCATTCTTCTTGTCATTTATTACTGTGTGCTTATATTCGCCCGGCCCTTTCCCAGGTGGAATCCCTTGGGAAATGCTTCCTCTGGAGGGATCAAGATGAGTTCACAGCACATCTGTCCAAGGCATTTATGGAAAATTCTCCGGAGTCTGCACAGTTGGATATGACAGCTACCGACAGGAGTGCAGTCACTGCTGAGTCCAATGAGACATTTCACTCATGGGGGGCAGTGCTGAAGCCAGGCCTCATGTCAGTTGTCACTGTATGTGCTCAATGTGCACACCGAGGAAGCAGCCACTGCCTGAATTAATTCATGTTTAGGGTTAATGCATGGAGCCAGCTATAGCAGTGTCAGTGATCAGGGGCTCCTGTGCAAAGAAAAATGTGGACTTCTGGGCAATGTGTGTGAGATTCTGTGCATGGAAACTTCTGCTCTCAGTGCAAGAAGGAAGGAAAAGTGCAAGATGTCCTAAGATTAGTACTAAACCCTCCCCCTATGCCTCCACCCTGGCTGCTGCTGACACATACATGGCAACGAAGTGGAGAAGGCAAGAAACAATTCATCAGTCTTCCTCTAGTTATCAGGGATCTTCCAATCTCTTTAACCTGTACTATTGCATGGGGAGATAACCCAAGAGGATAACCCAACAGGTGCTTGGCAGGATTTCATAGATCTCATAGACATTAGGGCTGGAAGGGACCTTGGAAGATCAAGTCCAGGATAAATAACACTGTATCAATAGTAGAGTTAGTAATGCCTGTTGCTTAACTAGTTTATGGATTTTACGTCAGGTTATGAATTTCTGGCAGCTCTCCAGTAACTAGAGGAAGATGGTACATTACTACTTATCCACCTCTCTATGTTGCCATGTATCAATGTATGGATTGAATAAACTGTATAGTGAAATACAGGATTTTGTCCATCTACTGCTGTATCCTAAATCTCACGGTGGCGAGAAACAGCTACTTCCAGGAAAGCACTTGTGGCTGCTATTCATTTCAATGTTTAAGAAAGCAAAAAGTTGAAGATGTTCTTGACCTGCACTAAATTCAAAGCAACACAACAAAAGCAAGCTCAACAATATTCTCCAGTCCATAAAAGGCAATCCCACCCACCTCTCTCCATCCCTGCTTATCTACAATGTACATTTTGTCTATTAAATTGAAGTCCATGTAGTAGAAGGTAATGGGTAATTATTTTAACTCTTTGAAATGTGCTTTGGATAGCGCAAAAAGTAGGACTGACTTCCGTTGATTTTTGCTGCTTCATAGATTTTCTTTGTGTATCCACATTAAGTGAGGGAAAAGGCTCATTGTAGGCCATTGATGGCTCTCATACTGCTAATTAGATTGAAAGAAAATATTTCAACATCTCTTGATCAACCACTTTAAGCAGTTTGGTTGAAAATTTTCTTTCAAGATGAGAAGTTCAAATTAAATGAGGCATTGTTCACCATACTTTGTTCTCTAATATATCCACTAAATACATTTTATAATTAGTTGCAAAGAATGATTTGAAAGTAAAGCATCATTTTCCATAAAAGCATGTATTACTGGTAATGAAGACTCAAATGTCAATTGCTGAATATTTTCCCCCAAATTGAATAGTTCTATAAAACTACTTCAAAGTGGAAAGTGAGGGGAAAAAAGTAATATTCTTTGGACAGCGTGTTAATGTGGCCATTGTTTGCAACTCATTTACTGTACAGTAATAGAGGCTTAGTCAGTAAGAATGGCATTAGCAAATGTGACGTTTTCCACTGAGTTTTATCAAAAATCAATGCTAATTTTTTTTCAGTCTCTATCAATCACTATTTACACATTCTGTCCGATTAATACATGCGGCAGTTTATGCTCTACTAGTCATCCTTTAATTTCGGTAGCATTTGGATCAAGGCCTCCAAGAATTTTACTTATTGTGAAATCTGGATTGGAAAGGCAAAAATCTCCATCCGAATTCACCAGACTATAATCACTTTGCTGATTCCAGGAAAGCATAATAATAATGAAACCAACAGGCTCCTTCCAACTTCATATCTTGGAAAAGTCTGCCAGATATATCTTTTTTTAGCAATCTTCACCACTTCCTTCTTCTTTCCTCTCTCTCTAAAGTGCTTAGGTATTTATAAGATTTGAATAACCCGTTAAAATCAGTATTAGAGGACCATTACAAGACAGGTGCTCATAAACATTATTTGAGTGGTTACCACTCAAAGTTTTCAGGAAATGACTATACACATGGTACAGTACTATTTAGTCTCAGGGCAATGATGATAAACAAATATTTAGAATGGATCCAATCCCTACTCAAATCAATGGGAGTCTTTACATTGTCTTCAATGGGCTTTGCATTTTGCCATAACTTTAATATAGATATTACCACCAACTATGAGACTATAAATCAGACTTTCCTCCTGCAAGGCTAGTTGAGCTTAAGAGAACACTGGACTGGAAAATGTCTGACACATCCAGCTCTATGAAGTAGACATGAAACTCAGAGTTGTGAAGGCTACCTATTAGGAGATCACCTTCTATTGAGTAGGAAGAAGAATATTTGAAAAATTAGTCGGTATTTATTTGCTGAATTAAAGACAAATATTGGTGATATCGGACTTGATTCAACAACAACAACAGCGGCAAGTTGGGTTTCTCACGCTAGAAGTTGATTTCTTGGTTTTTCAGCATATAGAATTCAACATGTCCCTTTCCATGGGCTGGATATAGCCCATTAATTTTCACTGGTCATAAATATTTAAATTAAAAACCTCTTTCAAAAATGTACCGTGACAAGATCTGCTAAAACTATATCTTGTAACACAATCCATAAGACCCTCGGGCATCAAGCTACAGCATATTCACTGGGGAAGTGCAAAACAGGTTTCAAAGTATTGTCATATATGAACTATTCATTTTTAGGATGAAACACCCTTGTTTAATACCTTAAATGTCCTCTTAAAAGATCTGGACATTCCCCCTACGAATCAGGCCATTATGATAGCATACTTGGGCATGGTACGTCACTTCATTCGTAGTATACACTTATGAATGTGTATACTCCCACTGATTCCAACATATATTCCCATTGATTTCTAAAGTCTTTGCAGAACTGGACCCACAAAATCTGCCTCTGTCATGTCATATATGTGACCACAAGATATAACATTCAGTACTGTGGTTCTTTGGTACTATAATATTATTTACAGAAGGGAGGGTAAAAATAATGCAAAAAAATTGGTTAGATTGTCTAAACCAGGCTTGTCCAACATGCGGGCCTCCAAGCTATTTTCTGAGGCCTGAGGTGCTGCAACGGGAAATGAAAGTAAACACTGTACTTTCGTTTGGGGGGGGGGTGATGTGATACCGCTTCCTGTGAGGTCTTTGAATATGGCTTGCTGGCCCACTGGGTGATAAAAAGTTCGTGATCTGGCCCCACATTCAAAAAGGCTGGACACCCCTGGTCTAAACACATTTTGTGGTCCTTACAGAGTACCAGGAGGTTGAAAGATTCTGCTGAAACTAATTAAAAGTCCTCCTCGTTCATTTTTTTTCCCTTTAGAAGTCATTTTGCTGCCCAGGTGAGATTTTCCAGGGTCCAGCATGGATGTACTTTATGATTTCCAAATTTAAACCATTTGACTTGATTTTGAGCGTGCAGGTTCCCTGCTAATACCCGTGTCAATAATAGATAAGGCAAATTGAAAATGTAAATCTGCTATGACTTTTCTATAGGTTAGTGCAACTGACCTACCTGTAGGCTGCCTTTTAATAATTGATACTATCACAGAAAAGCCAAAGAAGATAAAGTATAAATTTGGAAAAAAAAAAAAACTAAAGGAGGAACAAGGTACTTCAGCATCCCTCTATCCCTAAAAGAGATCATCTTATCCTCAACATATTACATTATCTGTAACGTACAGAAGCTGTTGGTCTTGGCTGTCAACTAGAGATTTTAGATCTTCAGAGAATACGAACATATCTGGAATTATGAGATAAATTGAATCTGTGTTTTTTAAAATGAGGCTTTAGGTTCTAATCATTGAAGAGCTGACCTTGTCATTCTTGTAAATCAACATCAGTCTGGGGACGGGGGACTTTTAAAAATGCTGAAAATAATTCCCTCCAACCTGTCTTTTTATTTTATTTTATTTTTCTGTAACAGCAGCCAATGATAAAAGTCACAAGCTGAACACTTCCTGTCACCCTAAAGAAGAGGTCTCTCCCCACATTGCTATGTACATAATTTTCACGACAGGTTCTTGTTGATGTTATACTGCCAACGTGATTGTGAATGCCCTTTACTGTCTTGAAAGTAAAATGAAGAAGTGCCTTGAGGCATTTGCTTGGCATGGACCTTGGAAAAGAGAACACACAAAGGACAGTTAGGGACCAAAACCTATTTAACACTAGCATTTCCAACAGCAGTCAAATATGGTGCGGAGAGTAACACATTTATCAAGGGCCATTACGTGTCCCATTGAAATCCAAGAGTGTTGTCATCAATGCTCTTGTCGATCCAACACCAACACTGGGGTGGGGTGGAAATAATTTTGTAACCATGTCAAAAACCTGAAATAACTCCACCAGGCCTCAGAGCAAAGTGTTTGTGTAACTGCACTATTCATTTCAGTCAAAAAACACCTTGGATCTGTTGTGCAATTTCAAACCCCTTCTACCCCCCCGGCCCATGCAATATTCATTTGCTCTGACAAACCCAGCCTTGCACTATTTACTATCACAGCTTGTTCTTAGAAGCACATTAAATATTAAAAAAAAAATAGTAAGGGTCCAGGAACTAAATGTAAGAGCTTTGCTGAGAGCCAGGGGTTGATAAGCATTGCTGGTATCTTCCAATCAGCTGGGAAGAGAGAAGTCTTTATGTATGTTAAGGTGACATGCAAACTACTAACAGATTTCATGCGGATGTATTTACTATTACAAGGGACATGCAGTTGCACTGATAGCTGAAAAATTAAAATTGAGCAAGTGATGATACTGCAAATATTCACATGCACATTGAATAAGGTATGCCTGCCTTCCCTGCTAAGCTGGTGGAAACACATGGAGTGTGAATGGGGTGTAGGGATGTGGCACATGGTGTGGCATTAGTACTGTTACTAGTATCAGGTAAGCTCCTGGTCTTTTGGATTATGTGTCTCTTCAAAGCAGAGTACTCATTGCAATTAAATGGCAATTTTCTCTACAAACAGACATATTAGTACTTCTACAATGAAATCCGTTATGTTGCTGCTTATTTGATAATATTAATATTTCAATTTACGAAATACAATAATATCTTTACTTGCTTCAGCTCTTGATTAAACACATAAATCAGAAATATTTCATGCTTAGCCAAGTGAATGTTTTTAATTTTAGTTCCCCAGGAAACAATTTTTAGGATGTCTGATCCTTTTTCTGCTACAGGGAGAAAAGATGTCTTAGAGGAGGCATTCAAATGAACGTCAGCTGGAAGAAACAACAGTGAGTGCAATTTCAGATAAAACTACCATTGATCCCTTCATGTACAGCCTTTATGGCCGTGGTTGACATGGCTATTGAAGAGAGACCGTGGTGACAGAATTCTTCTAAAAGATAATCTGTCTTCTGTGGGAAGATTTAGGTTAAATGTACCTGTGAAAAACAGTGTATTTCAGCCTGTGTGATGAATGGCCCACTAGCCATCCTCTGGAACCTTAGGGGAGAAAAAATTCATGGATCCGACAAACCCAACTGACCAGAAAGCGCATCTGACAATGTATTTGTTCAGTCTCTAACCATAATTCTATAGACAGCAAAGGGCCTCAACATGTTTTGAGCAATTTTTAAAGCTAACTCTGGACCTGATCATGCTATGAATTCAATCAGGTGCACTGCATCATTTCTGGTTTTATGCATCTCCCTGTGCTTTTATCTCATTACTTTGTAATGCGCTACCCTTTTCCTAATATTCATCACTAAACTAACTAAAGGACTGAGATAATTGAAGTGATCCCATGGGGAAAAAAAAAAAAGGTTGACACATTATTCTACTTCAGTAAAATAAAAATGCCAAAATATTTATAGGGCTGATTGTACACCTTTTGCTAGTAAAAGCTGTTCATGATAATGTTCCCACGAAAGTCAGCAAAACTCTCCCTGAGTAACTGCTTGCATTTACGCCTATTGGAAGTACTTTGAGACCAGGACCTTGTCTTCATACATGATCATAATGTTTCTTAGTCTGATTAAATGGTGCATATGCACTTATTTATCACTGTTGGAAAATCAGTCACTAGTGAAGTGAAGTCAGAAATAAGAAGCAGAAAGGATGTGACTAGGAACTCCATTCTGCACCTTTATACCTAGTGAGCTGGTGTCAATATTGGGTCCTGATGGACAGATCCATATTCTACTTAACACGGTGTGAGGTCTTCCATGGCGTTAATCAGGGCTGCATTACATCCTGAGTCTAGGAAGAGCACTGCTCTTTGGCAGCGATCAGCACTTCCCAGGTTTGAATTCTACCAAGTGGTACATAGAAAACATGGCTGAAAAACAAGTGCATCTTACAGAATAGGTTTTCACAGCTGTACTGTGCCCTACCTAAACCAAACATCTCAAGCAGAGATTTTAGGTCATGACATGAGGAGAATCAGAGACTCCATGAAATCCATTAGTGACTTCATTATTGCTGCTTGGAAGACACTCAAATACTGCAGCGAATGGTGGCCATGAAAAGCCCAAAATAAAGCAAGAGATAAACAGATCATGGGAAGAAAACAGTCTTGTAGACTGGGCTAATTAAATAAGGCTGATGGGATGCCTGGATTTTAAAGCAGCTTTCTATACCACATAATATTTCTGTCCAATTTAAAATCACTGTGGTAATTTAGCTGTCACATTAGGTATGACTACAGTGCAGGCAGCTTGTGCTAGCATTGCATTAAAATGTTTTTATTTTAAAATCAAACTAAACTCATAATTGAATATAAACACTGGTGCTAGGTCACCTACTACTGCATTAGGTGAATACAACTGTCTCCCTTAAAGACTTGTTAGTTTTCTAGTAGAAGACCCCGCAGATCATCGAGTCTGTTATTGGCTGGACCCGACGATCTGCGAGGTCTCTTCCGGACCCTACGGATCTATGAATCTAAGAGAAGATGTAACAACCTCAGCTCCTTCAATACACCCCGTAAAAGGATAGGGTTTATACTGCAGACACTACAGCCTGCTACAAAGTCTACTGAAGTCAGCAGCAGTCTTTCCATTAACTTGGATGGGCACCAGATTAGGCCCTTGCTTAGCCATGCCAATTGGCAGGTCTTTTAACAGTAATACCACATTAGCTAAACGCCTGAAGTTTTAGACTTGAGACACCCCTCTGTAATGTCTTTGAGCTTCGTGGCACCCTATTTCAAGACTGCTACGTTTCCTACAGTGAGTACCTCTCCTTATGCTTTGTGGCACCCTTACAAGGATCTCACTGGGTGGCAGGGCACCTCTAAGAGCATGGCAAGAGGTGGTGCTCGCTGCTTAGTGCCGGCAGAGGATGTTTGGTGTGCAGACGGGAGCTTGGTCGACACTGAAGGGAGGCAGCTGTCCCAGCAGAAGGTGCAAGGGGGTGACAGTGGCTGCTGGTACATAGGTAGGTTCTAGGTAAAGATGGCAGGGGCATAACATTGCTGTGCCTTATTCTCCTGCCCCCACTCTGCCTACTGCCACCTCTACCCAAGGGGGAGAGTGTAGCCCCAGCTGCATCTCTGGGGACTTGGATGGTGGTAACAGAGCCACTGTTCCCCACAGCTCCTTCTACCAGCTCCACGAGCGTGGGAGGAGCAGGGGAATGAGCTGGGCTGAAAAAGGAGGGCCCCATGTCCACCTGCCTGTGACAGACTGTGCTACTCTGAGCACAGGGCAGTTGGTGCAAGGGCTTCCTGTGGGCTATGCTTTACAGGTCAGCTTATTCGCCTGCCCTTCCCATGCTCCTGGAGCTGGTGCAAGGGCCTGTGGGGAGGGCTGCCAGGGTGTTTAGGCAGAGGCAGGGTGGAAGAGCCTGTGTTTACCTGCTCTTACAAGGGCCACGCACCCCAGGACGCTGCAGTACCCCAGTCCAGACTCACTGCCCAAGCTGAAATCGTGGCCCCCAAGGATTCATATGGATGAGAAAAAAAACCCTCACTGGAGCCAGGATTTCACACCTCATCTCACAGATGCAAAAAGTGGTGCTTTTCTCCTAGCTCTTGAGAGAGACACCCAGAGCTGCTATTTTATAAACAAAACACATGGGAACTTATTCCAAGGTTTAATAGTCATCTCCGCTCATCTCCTGAGGTGACAGGTATTTTTTCGATTGTATATATTGATAGCTGGATGGGAAAATAACCTGGGAAGAGCTGTGAAATCAGCCAAGCAGTGGGCTACAATGGGGAGACACTTGGCTAGAGATGCATTTTTGGAACATGTACATAGTCCATATGTGGTGCTTTGAGGGAGGGAGGTTAGACCTCCAGAGAGATGGAGCTCCCTGGGCCCTGATACATGGCTCAGGTCTCCAAGATGCCTCTTTGTGTGTGTGGCTGGGGCCTTCACTGGATCCTATGAAACCAGTGTGGTTCTCAGGCGATCCACGGGTTCTGGTGGCTGACCACCCCATTTCCGGTGGGGGAAATGCCTCCCTACTGAATTGCTATGAAACTAAGGAATTTTTTTTTCTTAAAAAAGAAAAAAACAAAATATTTTATGAAAATCAGTAAAATCCTACCCCTGGTCTGAGTGATATTAGGGATATTTTGAATGCTGAATCAGGAACACATTCAAAGATGGTTTGATCAAATAAAAGCAAAGGGCCGCTGTCTGGCCAACACTGATGGAAATTCTCTTTTATAATTTGTTCTGGTGACTCAGTGTCCCCACCAGATTGCTACTATTACAAAAGCAGTAAATTAGTTAGGATGCTCTGGGATACACTGATATTTGCATGATTTGGTGTAGTCGGCTCTGGTTGTGGCCTGAGGCCACAGAAGGTAGAAAAAAGCCCTACTAAAATAAAACTTCAGGTCTTTCTAATTATCAATCATGTAAGCCTGCATTTATCTTAGGTATGAATGGTTTTTCATACAGTGAAAAAAGTAGCAATTACATTTTTTTTTCATTTAACCATTCATACCTAAGTTTTGATACCTTGCAATTCCATTATAACAATGCTCTCTAGGACTGGGAGAAAAGTTCATTAACAGGGTGTTCTGTACGAGGGTTAGTCAATTTGCTGCAACATAATAATAATAATAATAATAAAAAAAAAGGTTCCTGCTATTGGGATTGTTAAAATGGGGGTTTGTTATAATGAGATTGACCTATATTTAGCTCTTGGAGAATGCGAAATGCATTTCCTTCACTGAAATGAATCGCTGTGTATGAACTTACTTCCTCTTCATTATAGAATTTTAAGTTGCAAAGTTGAGCAAAACGTAAGCTATATTTTTCCAGGTTTTTGTTAAGGGGAATTAAAAATATTATTCCAAATAAGCTTTTTTTTCAGAGTGAGATATTCTTAAGATCATGGGGCAGATTTTTTCCATGTTCAAATCCAAGCTGACTCCACTGAATTAAAACCATATCAACTGACATTAGTCAAGGATTTTGTCCCTTATATTTTCTCTTTCCAGAAAAGTTATAATACCGTGAAGCTCTTGTTCAAATGAATCAGCTTGATTCCAGCATGTAATAGTATCAATATACATGAAGATCTGTTGTATCTTCATTTTTCCTTTTCTTTTTTTTTTAAATGAAATGCATCTGCAGAGTATTAGAACAAGTATGAAACTGATATATGCTCATTGAACTGATATAAGAAAACATGGGATGGGAGGGGAGAGGGCAGTATTTACAGCTATTAGAGGTTTCATGCAAGTTGCTTAAAAATGCCCTGGGTCAAAATTCAAGTATAAAAATATCTCTGGGTTATCAAAGAGGAATAATTCTCTACAAAAAACAAATCTTCCTTGCAGGAAGCTGATAACGGGGGAAAAAAAATAAATCAAATGGTGCTAAGAACCCCAAAGGAAAAATGAAAAGAGAGTAGTGCTGTGAATTTTAAATAATAGAAAACCTTTCGTGTGCTCTCCCTTCCTGCTGATAATTCTTTATGCAAATGATTAAGAAATTTAGGGAAACTAATTCATGAAAAATAAACATTTGGGTAGGCCATTTTAGGTACAGCCATGGAAAACTCATTTGTCTTGGCTTTCACTGGGCCGTGGAATGGGGCACATTTTGTCATGAATTGAGCGGTGAGGGAGGATTAATTCGAGTAGTTAAGGGTCTAGTATTTCCAAGTACCCTCACTTTGGTTCAAACCAGTGGGAAATGAGAGCACAGAGAATAAACAGGAATGTTTTGCTCCTCATGGGATTGCAGCCTTATGGCACAAACTTCCTGTTTTATTTCTATCCATAGAAAGTTAAAAATGGCTGTCTGTCCCCAAACTAAAAAGGGAACTTTGGGCTTTGAAGGAAGGGGCTGATATACAATTTAATGTCTGCTTTGGGACAGGCACATGCAGCACTCTTTGTGGGGAAAAAAATGTATCATCAGGACCATGTTCCTTTTCCATTAACTGGAAATCCCGAAGGATTTCTCTGTCATCTATATGGCATGGTGGGAGCTGGCACTAGAATTGAATATTTATATTTTAATTTGCCCATATGTAGAGGCCAGTACTAAGCCCTTTGTACAACCTAGGCCTACTGCTGAGAGAGCTAGAGCAGAGCACCATGCAGGGAATTATTTCATATAGTCTCCAGAGTCTCTTACAAGCTGTCTTTGTGCTGGCATCATGTTAACCTTATGGCGGCAGCGTGGAAGCATAGGAGCTTGGAAACCGGCCTCGGGAAGGTTTGTCAGACCTATGCAGATAGAGCTATAGTCACCACAAGTACTTTCTAGCTGGCAAGGAGCAAGGGGCAGGCCCCAGTTTGGGAAGGCTAGTGCCCACATGCGAATCCTGGTTGCATCTACACATGTGCTTTCCCATGGAGTAGAGTAATTAGCTCCCCAGTAAAATGTCACAGTCTACATGTGCGCCAGTATTAGGGCACTGTAAATTAATGAACTCTGCTATAAAATAGTACTGTCAGGACAATACTATCTTACAGCAGAGTAAATTACTGCACTAAAATGCATGTGTGAACCCTGACCGTAAATTGTTCCAGGTGAGCCCAGCTAGCTGGGGGCCCGCTTTGTGCCTGGCAGCTGTCCAAGGTGCACATGTAGATGCTGCACCCAGAAGCAGTTTCCTCTGGCTCAAATGGCTCCGGACTTTATTGCATCATATTAACTGCATGTGTAGAAACACCCCATTACCACGTAAAACCCACTTATCTCAGGTTTTGTGCAAACGAAGGGAATTTCACACCAATAGTCTACGGTGTTTTACCAATATGACTTCATTCAACTTCTCTAAAGTCCAGCGGGCTCCTTAAGACTACCCGTAATTATCATAAGACATAAGGTGTGGGCAGATGCAATGCTTCAAAAACACTTCAAACGGATCGGAAACATTTTTAAAGCAACTGAAATGATTCAAAATAGGAGCTCTGTAAAATAAATATTGTTTGGGAGCATTTCCCTTTTTGTTATGGCTTGACAGAGAGAGGAAACGTGATTTTCCTAAGATCTCAAGTAGAGTCACTGCTATCGCAACGAAGAGGACTCAAGAATTGTGGCTTCCAGCTCCCCGTTCCAACACCCTTACATACTGAAATCATAACTTGGAGTCCTATGTGCCTAGACTAGGCACTTCGCAATGAAGAACACAAAGATTAAACGAAACCCATCAGAAGCTTGTAAAAAACATTATTTTCTTATGAGGAAAAATATGTACATGCACACAGATTTTCTATGTGAATCAGCTGCTGACACAAACCATTTTTGGAACCATTCGCGAGACTAGAACAGAAGCAGTAAATGCATTCTCAGCTTCTTTGTTCCAGCTGATACCATCTGAATAGAGGCCCAAAGGCATAGTCTTTCAAAGATAAGACATTCTTTTGCTTAGTTTCAACGAAAAACGCCCAGGGTACAAAGACAGATTACCCACTCCACTCATAATTGACATTAACATGGCTCTTAAAGATGCAAAGACACATTTTAAATTACTCGAAACCAATATTTAAATACTCATCAAAAATAGCACAAGTTTGCTAGCATCTCTGAGAAGAGTATTTTTGGAAACTTCCCCCCCAGCAGCATAATTATTTACTCTGATTACAAATGTATTAAAGCTTAACTTGCATGTAACATCATGATTTATTTTTTTTTAAATAGGACAAGATTTTAAAAAAGAGATCAATGTTATTTTTTTCCTGCAAAATGCCTAAAAGTTATTAAAATCAGGTTCCTTCAGTGAGGGGATATAGTCACATCAATCTAAACTGGATTGTAGGAGGCCAACTTCAGAAAATTGGCCAGGAATATATACATTTTTCCCCACCAAATGAGGAGAAAAGTTCCTCTGCCTCCCTGCAGGAAGAGGGTTTTTTTTTTCCCCCCTTCTCTACCGAGTGCTCACACTAAACAAGTAATACATTAGCCTTATGCACACAATACACTGGGATCAGTTTAATGATCACTGAAATGAAGGCTCTTCCAGCATGGAAAGTAGCAGCTGCTTAACAGCGCACAGCTAATGATATGCATGGGGTCTGGTAGGTGGGCATGGGGAGCCTCTCACCGTGCTTTGAAGACAGACCATGCCTGTCATGGGTACACCCATGCTCCTTGAAAGTGTGGTTCTGCTTCGGAAGAGCCACAGCTGAGTCCCGACTGAAGAAGCCCGTTGACAGCTTTGGGTGAAACTAATACTGAAAGGTTAGTCATTGCCTTGGCTAGGTAGGCTTATCTAGCATCCAGCTTCTTGTAAAATCGTTGTCATGATGATGATGAAGCCAGGAGGCTCTGCGTTTGCATAAAGAGTGACTATTTCATTAAATCTTCTTTCACCATGCTAAGAATAATTTGCACAGCACGCTCAATACCAAACCGTCTCTGACAACATGCAGGACTTGACGGGGCAAAGGTGGACGCAGCCTGTCAGCTCAGGGTCACTGCTTGAAATATGGCTCAGGTTAGTATTAAAATCATTAATGTCTGAAAAGACTTCTGTAAAATTAACTGGTCTGTGATGAGTCCCATTTCAACAAGCAGCGACACTAAGGACAAGATTCATGGCTTAACCCCTGAACTTGAGCAAGGGAATAGAAGGACTGAAGGTATCTCCTCACTGCGCTGGGTGCAATTCCTAATTCATCAGAGACCACCAAATTTGAGGGGCTGCCACTCCTCCTGTACAATAAGGAACGGCAAAGGTGGGAATTAAAAAAATCCTTGATCCTGCTGCCATATACCCAGAAATGGTTTGAAGGATTACTGTCTTCATGGAGCAACAGGGAACCAAATATTACACGAAGTATATGTTGCACTACACACCGCCCCTTACTTGGGATTGACAGAGAGAGTTAGTTAGCTTCGTTAGTCGAAAGCTAGGCAGAGGGCAGGGCAGTATAATACCTTATAACTGGTTCAGAGAGGAATGAGCTTTCATAGGCTATTGCCTACTTCATCAGATGCTATGAATGGTCTTGCAGAGCGTGGGAATACTACATAGAAAGGAATCAGGTCATTTAAATACCAAGGATAGGGGAAAGGGAGGAGAGGTCAAGGCAAGCTGAAGGTGCTACATTGCCCTACTTTCTGCTTTGGGATTGACGGTATTGCTACACTTGCATATAAGGAATCAGTTGGACACCTCAGGTAAAAACTGGACACTAGAATCTTGGACAGGAAACTCTTCCCTGGTCTGTCCAGTTCAGAGGTTAAAGACAGTTGATTGGGACAGGGCACTACTACTGCCTGAATTATACTTCTTGTAGACCTGTATTTTTGGAAGAACATAACCCCTTTTAGAAACAATTTTCTAGTTAAAAAAAAAAAGTGAAAAAAATTACTGAACCCAAATTACAAGGCTGTTTAATATATTTAAACCCCTTTGTTTCCATACTGCAATTCCGCATTCTTTGGTAGGAAGAGAATCCAATTTTTTAATAATAAAGTTGTCTTTAATGTTCAGTGTCGATAATACTGACCTAAAACAGCTATTTGATAGAGAGAGAGGGATAGAGGCAATAACTAGGTCTTTATGAAGCAATACGGGTTCTACAAAACCACAGTTTTTGATTAACAATACATTCAAATTATTATAGAAAATATATTAGTCAGAATGTCTTTTTGTTAGTTAAAAAAAAATCCAAGGGAACTGTATCCCTCCAGTAATGCATGCACACACCTTCCATTAGCGTTAATTGGACGTATGTGAATGCATCAAAGTAAAGTAGGTTTATTTCATTTTCTTTCTCTTAAATCAACTGTTGCAGGCTTCATATTAAGGAAAGACTGAGAGTCAGGAATAGTACACTGTATCAGGCTTAAAAAATTAATGGAAATGACCACATATAAAGGCAGAGATATTCCAGCACCTAACCCCAATGGCTGGGTGGCACAAGGCTGCTCCAGATGTGACAAAAGAGCTCTCTCCCCTCTCCCATACC
>NW_017728997.1:6535058-6552383 GCF_001723915.1 Gavialis gangeticus
CACTAGCACTGGCAAAGCATTCGACCTCCCTCCACCCAATAACAGTCCACCCTGCAACTTTCCAGTAATGCCATAACTCCATAAAAGTTGCACAGTCATCAATAACCAGGAAGGGCCAGTAACCAGGCTGGCTGACTACCTGCCTCCCTCCCTCTTGCTCTCCCATACCCCCCGTCCCCAAAGCTTTGCCCAGGGTGTCAAGAGTTACAGGCATGCCTCTGGGCCATGCCGCACAGGCATCTTTTCTGCACAACCTATCAGTCAGCATGATTTGAAACATATACGGTTTTAGAAACCTTATTTACAGAGCTTTATCTCCTGATGCAACTGTGGATAATCTCATCTTTCCTACAAATGTCTCATCTTTTCTTGACTCCTACTAAGCCCTTGGCTTCAGTAAATTCCTGTCTAAATAAGTTGTTCCTTCTATCAGTTTTTAAATGTGTTGATTCCTATTATCCTGCTTGGTTGTAAATATTAAACTCTGGCTTAGTTTGAAATCGAGGCAGCCCTCTGAACCTCACAAGTCCTGTGGGGGGAGAAAGCTGATGGATTCCAAGGAGAAGACATCCGTGTTATCTGCCACATTTCCCAGCCTCTGTCTTACAGTCGTATCATTTCATATACATACATTATCTACTTTAAACGTGCATTTAAATTCTATGACATTTAAAAAAAACCAAACAAACCTACATTACAAGAAGAAACACTTCACAGTCTGGAAATGCCAAACAAAAATTTCCCAACCTCTAACCACTTTTGTGTTTCTTTTAATCTTTTAAAATTCACATTTCTATTCCATGATCAAAAAGTATTCTATTTCCCCCTGTGGAAGTGTTTCCTTGTCTATTGTGCAAGTCACAGGCTGCAAAGAATATGAAGTGGCTCTTCTGGATTTATTTTTATCCTCCCTATTTATAAGGGGTCCCCCCATCTCATTCACTTCCAAGCATCCTTTTTGAGAACTCACTGTGATTTTGGATTTAATGCAGAAAAAGAACAGATTTGTAGTATTGCTTAGGCTGAGAATATTAGCCATGTGCTGATTCAGGTGAGATAAATGGATTATAGCTGCAGATTAGGATTAAGTCTTTAAAACAATACACAACAAAACAGTGTTTGTGTGCATGAGCGAGCGACAGAGAGAGATGGGGGGGCTGTTTTCTGGGGTAAAAATGGACTTCCACTCCTTTCTTGATCTTTGCAATATTGTGAGGGAGATGTCAACCAAAAAGAGCACTCTCCATCAACACCTGGATTTTAATTCTCCGGTGTAACCGGCATAGTTCCATTGATTTCAATGGAGCACGTTGATTTTCACCAACGATGAGTCAAGCCCTGTGAGCCCAAGCTTCATTGAATCGATGACCTGCAGTCAGCCTGAGATGAAAAACCTGCTCCAATGTTAGGACATCTGGGAACTCATTCAATTTACTAATAAAGTGAGTTCAGAGAGTTTCTTGACATCATTCCCTGTGGTTCAATTGTCAGACTTTGATGAGGCGGAGTAGAATGGCAGGGTTGCCTTTGGCCTAGAGATAAGCTTACTGAATCTCGTTCTACTTAAAATGACATAGCTGCAACTGATAGTGGCATTTGGCCCATTACCTCTGCCCTCAAGAACGGGCATTTGCAGAAGGCTGCAAATCTCTCATGTGGATCAATGCCAGGGAATGTATTCATTTCAAGTGCAAGGAGGAAAGTGGCTTTTCTGTCCCACTAAAATCTTCATCGTTTAAATAGTTTTCTCATTCCACATTAGCATAAAACAGGGACCTTTCCAAGCTGCCTGTGAAAAATGAGACTAGGGAGACACAGAGAAAGCCATTCTACAAGAGCTCACAGTCCAGTGGTTAGGGTTCATGTGGGATGTGAGCAACCCAGGTTCAAAGTCTTACTCCAACAATACTTAATTACTTAAACAAACTGGAATAGCTCCTATGAGGGAGAGACTGAGAGAGATGCAGCTGGTACTTTAGTAGCTTGGTTACTCATTTAAAAATTGCTAAAGGACTTGAACTCGGAGTTGCTACACCTAGGATACTAGCACTAGTCACCAGGGTAGAGGCTATTCTAGTCTGGGTCTCTTTGTCTCTTTTGTTTTAACCAGAATTCCCAGCTCAGACCTATGAGATCTTTCTCGGTATAAGTATCATTACTGGCTTCAGTAAAAAGTCTCTGTTTTGAATAACCCACATTTTTCAAGAGAAAACCATTTTTTTGTTGCTGGTCAGAATTCCTGACTAGCTTGATTCATTTTCTCAGATCAAGGAGCAGCCTTGGCAACTGCAGGAAGCTCAGGGATTGAACTTCATGGCTTATTTTTGGATGATCACTGAAGCACAAAAGAACGATGAGTGATTCAGAATCAGCTCAAAGTGCCGGCCATGCCAAGTCTACACAGAAGACAGCCAAGGTGTTTTATCAAAGAAACCTCACAAAGCCACAAATTAGATTTAGAGTATTGAGCACACATCAGCGAGCTAGTGTTAACACCACACTCGGATCCTTCCATGAATAAAACACAGAGAAAGCATAGGTTCTGCTGGGAAATAAACTATGAATTAAAACAACTCCTTTTAAACTGGGGACAGCCTGCATTTCTGGATCTTCAATTCATCTGTCCATCCAATCAAGTATTATCTTGTTCATTTTCACTCTCTTTTGCAGTAAATTGGGTAAAATAAGTTGACAGGTCAGTTATTTCAGGTGTTCAGACAGGGTAAAGCCACCTTATGCAATTGTCTTTGAAAACTAAGATAAATGTGGTAATGTCAATTCACACTTCAGAAAGCTATTTTCAGAGTGTCATTTTTCACTTTTCCAAGGCAGGATGTAATGAAAAGCCGACAAGTTATTGATGATTTGGTTACCTGCCTGCCTAAAAGTAATTGCACAGGTGCTTTATTAAAAAAAAAAACCAAAACAAAACAAAAAGTCAACACAATTAATGCAAAACAATGGTTGGGAGCTTCCTCTGGGGTTTTGGTCTCTGCTGGAATGTCACTGGACTGCATGTCCGAAAGCAAATGCTTACAACTCATCTGTCAAGTTACCAATATGGAAATAATGTCATCACTGTTTGCACACAGGCAGCAGGGTGGATAAGATGCTTTTTTCTGCCCTGTTGTCACTTTCTTCTTTGACTCTTTAAAACAATTAAGAAATAATTAAGGAGGTTCCAGGCCACCAAAAGAAATCTGGCTCTTTATAACTCAAGACACATCTAGGCAGTTAGGGAAAACCAATTTGCATTCTCTTTCTTATCTACCTCTAGCATTTCAATTTTTCCTTATTAAACTAGTATCATTATATAGCACTGTAGTTAATATATTGTCAGAATTTCCATTATGCAGAAATCTCCTACTTTTAGTGGCTTATAAAGCAGCCTTAACATTTGCCTTTGTAAACAGCACTGTAATTCTTGGCATACTAACTAACAAATCATTGTTAGGAGCAAAAAAAAAAATAGTTAAATATTTTTTCAGAAAGCAAAGTGGCTTTGAGTCACTTTACAGAACAAAAGTTGCAAGACATAAAAGTCAGGTATAGATTTCTTTTCCCCCTCCTCTCATTTTTTTCATTCAGTTCAATGAAGCCCCTGCAGAAAAAGTTGAAAGCTATTTAAATATTGGTTTATAGTTAAAACTACGGACCAAATTCTCAGCTTCTGTGCCATTCCCAGGGGCTACTGCTGCAATACGGAATTTGTGGCTGTTCGCTTAACTTAAAGTGAAATACATAATGTTGTATTAATGCGTGCATTCGACTGAGAAAGCATGAAATAATAACCTTAAAATAACTTGGTTTGGCAAACTGTTGGGTGATAATTTTACATTTTGAAGCAAGACCGGCTGGTGCTTGAGGAGTGAGTGAGTGTGTGAGTGAGTGAGTGAGAGTGTGTGTGTGCACGCGTGTGTACGTGGTAACGGGGCATGTAAATGGAGACTTTCAAAGCAGACTCAGGGATTCAGACTCACATCATGTTATTTTCCTGGAAAGTGGGTATTTAAATTGCCTGCTCTCCATTAGTGCACTAATCTGGACAGTACTTCAGAGGTTGCAGCAGTACCGAGAAAGTGGACTACTCTGCTCTGGCCTTTGAGGCCGAAGTCCAGTAAGGGTAACCAGCTTCATTTCAAAAGGGTCAGGATCTCACCCAACATCAGTGAAGCTGACATCGCCACAAGAATCAATGTAGGGAGTTGTCCTTATTCATCTGTATTTAAGACAACACTTGATCACAAGCTGAAGCACTGTGCAAGAACAATGCACTTAGGCAGGCATGGAAATGGGCCTTTAGAAATGGGCCTTTATAGAACACCACATCTGCAAGGATGCATCCCATGCTATGAGCCCTTCCCCTGTGTCTACGTGGTGCTGTGCTACTTTCCATGTATTGCAAGGAATGACGTTTTTCATTACGATACATTTACAAGTAAGTGTCAGAGACTGTCTTGTTCTGGCCCTATATTACTTTTAATTAAGCAGGGACCTCAGAGCTGCTTTGTTCATGCACAAGAACTGCATTTGTCCCCCAGATTCTAGTCAAGAAGTAAATGTGGTGAGTCAAAACTAGCTCCTGTTGAGGTCTGTACTGCTGTAGCTAGACTGGCAGCGGTATCCAAGCTACCTCTTTACAGATAGCTACACTATGTTTGCAGTCTGCAGTGTGGACAAGCCCATTCCTCAAGGGCCTAAGTCACTTCTGCTATTTAAATCAGGTTTTGTTGTGATACCGAGCAGAGCAACACCTAAATACCGGAGCTCTTTAAGGTGCTTCTGAACATGGGACTTTTGAAAACGTTACCGTATCTGCTCAACTTGTTTTCTCATCATTTCATCAGGGAGGGATGGAAGTTCAGTGAACAATGCTCCACACCTCGCAGTACCACAATACCAAGGCTCAGTGAGTAAATGGAGAAATGCCAGTTAAATGTTGCATTTCTTTGCTTTTATTGGTTTTCATCAAAAAACCTCCTGCCTTAAATAAGATGGCTTTGTGTGTGCGCAAGTATGCTCATATATCACAGAGCTTGTCAAGGCTGTGGTATAATGGGACCAATTGGGAAAATTCCCATGAAGGTAGTGAGCGTGCCTAGAGTATCTAGGTCAGATCTGGCTCTAACAAAGGGCACTATGAAGGCTCCTTTATATAGGAACTTGTTTAATTAAGATAACAGATGTTGCTATTATCCAAGTCCTAGTGAGTGGCTGGTTAATTGGACACTTTCACATTCTTTGCTACTGGCTCCAAACATCATTTGCTTCTTTATGAATTTTTTCTCCTTACAATTAAGAGGAATAAACAACACACGCACTGTAGGCTCTTACAAAAGAGACAGTTCTAATGGTGTCGGAGATTACATGAACCAGAATGGAAAAAAAGTAATGTTTTTGGCATAAAAGTCAAATCATTCTTCGGTTTTACTCTGCGCATGCTTCTCATAGTGGGTTTCATTTGACATTCGGTGTCTTTTAGGAAATCATTAGGAACGGAGTCCCTCGTGTGTACATTTTAAACCTTCATTATAGTAACAGAAAATGAATTGGATTAGGACATGCATAAGCACTGGTCTTGATATGAGCTGGCAGACCAGATGAGTGACAACAGACCGTGGGGCTCAATGGAAATGGTGTGATTGAAGGGGAATGTGATGAATGCCTAATTCTGAACATGAGACATAATTCAGGGTCTTGTCATTTTCTCCACCTATTGTACAGCTCTACTTTCAAAAAGGGAAGGCAAGATTGCTCACTTGCTTACACTTGGACAAAGCGAGTCTGTCTATAGCTAAGTCTGCTTAGGGACCAAGCACTGCCATTCCTTTCCTGAGGGCAGAAGGCATTAAACATACATGAATTATCGTGGTTCTCACACTTGCAGGGACCCGGCTCTGAGCAGACGTAGCCCACCATGTAGTCTGGGGGAGCTGTGCTCTAAAGTGCTTATCCCTGACAAGTCCCACAGCAGAAGCCTGGTCGTAGAGAGCAGCAAGTGGATTTACTATTACAAAGCCCCGTAGTTACAGAGGGTACAGCTCAGGTGCTAGTGCAGTCTTTGGACAATACAAGTCAGTACGATGCCCAGTCAGTGCTCCCACAACAGATTACGCAGGCTTGGGGTAGGATTTCCTTAAAACACAGCCCTTGTGGGTCCCCTGTGCACAGCCCATTAACTAGACCTGTAGAGCAGCATTTGATATTTGGACAGCTACTACACTTCTGCTCCGAGGGCATGCCCATAGGAGCCAGTACGGGCATGACCAGGGAACAGACCGTGACATCCTGGCTGTGATCCCTGGTTTGCTCCTAGAAAAGATACCATTATGTATTCTTACTTCCTCTGGGCCTGAGGCACAGCCATGACCTAACCTTTCATTAATATAACCAGGACTGCTACTGTCTTATGTCACGGGAGAAAAGGGCAGAGCATACCCTTGATGTCTGTACAGATGGAGCAGTAATACCTGCAACCAAAGAAGTGCCTTTTGTGTGAGATTTTCCGATGTTTTGCAAGCATTTGTTCATTTGCACTCCCCCGCTGTAATAAGTAGGTAAGTGGGTCAGTTAGCAGGGAAAAAAGAAGGGGAGAGACAGAGAGAGATCTATCCTACCCATGGAGGTCAGGAAGAGGAGCCTAGAGCTCCTGTGTCCTGACACTTACTTCCAACTCTTATGACATGATTTCACCCTAACAGGTTCAGGGAATGAAGATCAGTTCAAACAGCAGTAATTCTTTCTATTCAAGATAACAGAAATATGCAATACATTGTTAGGTGAAAATCGAATCTCTGTGATTCAGGGACAAAATGCTTGAGTTCGGTAATGCTGATTATGGTGTCAGTAAGAGATACTGTACTAATCACAATGCCACTCTGGCTGAAAGCAACAGACTTTATCCATTCAGCATACGTGATACAAATTTGTTGGATTATGCAGTGCTCTAATCATCTGGAATATGGAGGATTATGTGAAAGTGAAGAGGAATTTAAATTTTCTAAATTATTTCAAAACTTCTTCTTGACATAATTATAGAGCTCCAGGTGGATAACTGCAGCTGAATTATACTGCCTTTTTTTTTTTCTCGGTTTGAAGTATAGGGGTGGTTGTAAGCAAACATCACAATTTTATTTGATTGAACCACCTGGATTTTCTCTACTCATCCAAGGTCTGATTCTCTCTCGCTTGGGCTGTACATCAGAACTAACTCCTGCAAAATTATTGACTTGAGTGGAGTTACTGCTGAAGTACGCCAAGGTAAGCAAGATCCGAAGCAGGCACCCCACCTAAAACTGAAAGGTATTTCTCTGCAAGAGTCATTTCATAATTACACAGAATCAAAAGCTTGCTGCAATAGGATCCCCTGAAAAAGCATAACAATTTTAAAACACAAGCCCTGGTTTAAAAAAAAAAAATCCATGGAACATTGCAGCCTTCACTGTAATTGAATTACAATGAGAGGCTTAAGAAAATCCTGGAGTAATAAGTCTGTCTGTCATGGTTGCCCTCCTGCTGATAACAGTTGGTAGCCTTTAGTGCTAGGAAAGAATGGCCACAAATAGGAAGTACGGTGAAATGTAAGATGCTTGACCAGGACTTTATATTAAGGATGCAAAAGTATAAGAGAAATTCCCTCTGTGGAGTGTGAATGCCCTTTCCCCTAGACCTGTATGTAGGATTCACATCCACCATGCTAGTACTTACTGAAAATTATAAGGTCTAATTACCTGGTGTAGGCGAGGAGGACAAAGGTGTAAAGGTAATTTCAGGGAACTTTCATAAGCTCCCTTCTGCCCCTTCCCCTCCCCCGGATGGAGAGACATATCTAAAAAAGCAGAGAAGCCAAGTGTTCTCCCTGTCAATGGTCAACCCAGAAAGTTGGGGCTTGCCAATGCCCTAGCCACACGCCACATGTCGCACAGAAGGATAAGAAGATAGGAGCTTCTAGTCGTAGGTTTATATCGTCACACTGCTGCCCAGTACAAAGGAACTTCTCGTGGCTAGATCAGCCATGCTTAAGGCTGATTTGCACATAGCTACCTAAATGGGGCCAAAGGTCTTGCTCACAGAACATAACAGGCATGAATCATGAAGCTGGATGTTCATGTAGCATCAAGAATAGATAAAGAACACTTGTTCCGTGGCTATGTAGGAGCTGTCTTTATTTCCCAAGCTGAATTTGGATTATATCTATATCTATGCTATAGCTATATATAATTTACCTTCTGGAGCCGGTCTGCTAACATTACTTTGATGTCATTATGCCTTCAAGGCAGGATTTCCATTATTATGGAGATGAACTGCCTTTAATGACTACAATAATATAATTGTACCCCAGGGCAGAATTCCTAATAACACAATTGCATAGCTCTCAAACACCAGTAAGAGATACCTCCAGGGCAGGTTATTCATTAAGGGCATTGTACACAGTAGCTCTGCCTCCAGAGAAGAATATGAAACCTAAAGCCATAAAGTTCTTTTCCAAGATAGACTCTGCCTTCTGGGCAAACATCTAACATCACACTTAGTTCTGCCTCCTGGACAGAAGTGGCCTCCAGAACAGGATTCCCAGCAGCACAATACAATGTATGTTATTTCTGCCTCTAGATATTATACCTTAATATTACAATCTGTTTGCAAAGTCACAAGATCCCCGAGGGGAGAGCCCAAATGATTGCCATGCTATCAAACAGCCTTCAGAGTAGAATTCAAAGCATTCTGGGGACCTGTTAGACTGACACTGCTTTTCATTCCTCTTGGAACTGGATGGATTGTCCCAACCAATTAACTTCTACGGCATCAGAATTGAGGTGTAGTTTGGAGAAGTCTCCACAAGTTCAGGTGGTTATCTAAAGCTCAAGAGCTTGCAGTGTTGGCTAGGCTGGCAATCTGTTGGAAATGTGTGTTTCACAACCCACCTGAAACTTGTGCTTCCTGTCCTGGGTGAACTAATTAAAACTAACCAGGTGCCTATCCCAAGTGGTGATGTTGGGGGTGGCGGGGAGGCTCATGAAACTATGTCAGCACCAGCAGCAGCTATTGTTGATATATTTTTTCACAGATTTCAAGAGATTTTATCAGGGATATCCACGATTGTCTGGCACAGCAGGACATAACCCTCGCAGGAAACATGTTGCCAGTGCACCCCACCCTCTGACTTTGTGCATGGTATCCAGTTGATGGGACATTTACTGCAGACCTTCTTCATTTCAAAATCCTGGGATAATGATCCAGCACTTAGACAAAGAAGAGGTTCTTGAAGTGTGTGCTCCTAGAACTATTCTTAGATTCCCATGACCCCTCTAAGCCAAGGGTGGTCAACCGGGGGTACTTGAGAAAGTCCTAGGGGGTAGGCGGGAATGTAGCGCCGCCACGCACAATCCCACGCTTCCATGCAGGAGCCACTCACCTGGCTGGATGCAGGGGGCAGGGGAAGCTTCCACACGGCGGTTGCCGCTGCTCTGCATCCAGCTGTGTGATACCCCAGCCCTCCACGTTTGGTCAAGTGCCAGCCTCCCCTCCTCCCTGCTCCACGTCTGGGGATACATTATTCCACGCCCAGCTGCTGGGGGTATACTGCTCCACAGCCGGCCACTGGAAGGGCTACAGTGATCCAAGAAGGTTGAAAACACCTTCTCTAAGCTATCTACTCTGCCAAACACCCAACTTGAGCATGCATGGTGCAGGAGTCATGATTGGTGTTTGCCTGGGTTCAGCAGAGACAGGGTATACACGCCTTCGGAGACCGAAAAGGGGGGCAGCTAGTTTCTTAACTGTGACAAATGATATGGAAGATGACAGAAGAAAGAAGGCAAGGAGAAGAAAAATGTCTTCACATTTCAGGAATTTTTTAAAAAGCATGGTTTGAGTTTCATTCTAAAACTAAATACAGTGTGCCCACGAGAGCTTTTCTGTTACTTCCAAACAGAAGCAGGTACCTCTGCTTACAGGATGGCAGGCAGGTTATAATGTATGTGTAGCAATACACCAGTATGGAAAATTTAGAAGGAAAATCATTATCCTGATAAAGTATTAGCTGGGAGAAATAACTGAAAGAATTATAATTCAATTTGGGCCACATAAACAAAATAAAAAATAAACCTGCTGATATCTTGCCTCAGTTCTTGCATTAGTTATTATCTTCTTGTTATTTTTTCATGATTGTATCTGCCTTTTGCTTAGTGCCTCCAGTGAACATGAGTTACTTATGTGCAACAGATGCGATATTGTGATTTGTTCACAGTCCTATGAATCAGTAGCTAACACACTGTAGTTAATCTGTGTCTTGCTTAACTTTTCATTGTTTTTTTCTCTCGCTAAAAGCCAAATTATCAAAGTGACCACACACATTCAAGGAATACAAATTAAGTTAAATGGTATCTTTTTAAATAAGTACCACACCAATACCTACTAAGTCAAAATATTGAGGGAGACGGTTGGTGAGTAAAATAAAAGTGCAAAGTATTCCATTGTTATCAGTATCCACAGTAGCGGTAGTACAGCTAGGTGAACAAAAAGCCAATCTGAAGCACTGAACTTCTAAAACTTACCCCTCTATCCCAATTTAAAATGAGGCGGAAACAAGGTTGTGAAATGCCAAAGCAAAAAAAGGTACACTTTGGATACCGACGAATGCAAGAACTGTGAATTCATAGTTCGGAGGTAAGTAACAATTTCATTACAACCCTTGTCAAAAGAATGAGATGCTTAATTTTAGACTAAATATATTCTTGAAAAAACATGAACATAACTCTAACCTGGAATGTCTACATGAGATGCTTTACTACACGGGAGTCTAATTTGCTGTGTAGTAAAGGATCATCATTTACACATGTGCGGCAACTAGGGCGCAGTAGACTAATTTACTGTGCTGCTATCAGATACAAGTGGTATCTGGCAGTGCAGTAAATGACTGTGTTTAAATGCAGATGTAGACAGTGATGTCAGGATTAGTCTACTTTGGCTCAAATTGAGCCGGAGTATATTCAGTCACATTAATTGCACATGTAGACGTGGCCCACCTAGTACTAGCCTCAAAGAAGTTGTACTAATTGGCGTAATCATAGGTAAAGACCAAAGTCTGCAGTGCTTGCTTGGGTAAAACCTAATCTGACTTTAACAGGAGGTTTTTTACCTCAATAATGACAACTATTTAGCTCATTTAGGGCTAGGTACAGACATTCAAAAAGCCCAAGGTGGAATTGATCTAAGTTACATGGTTTTCTGTAAGCGGTGTAGCTTAGACTGGTCTAAAGTGGATCAAAATAACTACTCAAATAGGCCAGGCCAAGAAGTCAAAACCAACACTCACAGTACAATAGCTTTATAAAGGCCAGAGTCTACTAAATGATGAGCTGCTTCATTCCTCAAATCAATGGGAAATAAGGATGCTCAGTACTTCACAGATGGTGTTCAGCATTTTTCTGGATCTGGTCCTAAATGAACTATAGATTTTGATATACCGTATTCCTATTGAAAATATTCAAATGATTATTTAAGGCAAGAAGTTTTGATAAAACAAGTATAGGATTAGACTCTCCAGTGAACTTTTAAAAATAACCTTTCAGCACTTCAGTGGTTGCTGATTTTCTATCCCTGATATAATTAGAAATATCACAAAATTATGGGAGAAGTCATTCTTGTGGCATATCAGACATATGAAGGCAAGTGGAACTAAAAGCTTTGGATATAAATATGGTATTTCGATTTCATTTAAAGTAATTCAATAAATACAGAACTAAAAGTCTGTATCAACTTTCATTTGCAAAAAGAAAAAAAGGTTGTAGAATAGCAGGTATTTGCTAGTATGATATATAATGCCAAGTAAATACTAACACAGAAGAGCATGTTTTAAATGTCATTGCACAAAGGTAAAGCCTAGGTTAAGTCTTGTTAAAAATTGCATTGGGAAAATAAAGTGATTTGGCCAGTCAGAAAGTACCCATCTCCAAGTCAGAGAGTACGATTGCCAAATTAATTACTGACCCCAAATAATTGCCGTTTGCTGGGAGATTGAATAATTTACAAGGGCATAGTCATTTGCACTAGAGTATTTCAGGACTATTATCTCCTGGGAATAAAAATTTGAAAAACAATGGCTATTTGGAGCAATTCAAAGGCAAAAGATTTGCTGATCAGTATGCATCTGTACCAGGCCCTTGACACAGGTGTTTTAACTAACTGTCTGCAGAGATTGCCATGAATAGAAACCTTGCCCCCCCAGCTTGAATGATGAAACATTAACTTTTTTCACATTTATTGGCAAGCTAATTTCAGAAACCTATTAATGACATTTTAACGTTCATTTCTGAAAGCCCTTGGGTTGGAGCAGGCTAATGAAAATAATAGTTACTTTAAGATATTACCTCTCATTTTCTCTTAGGATCTCTCTTCCTTTCTTCCAGGTATAAGTAGGTCTGGGGGAAGCTTTTGGCTTACACTCTATGGTTACTTCACCTCCCGCTTTAACAAGAGTCACCTTTTTCAAGAGGGTTTTGGAAAAATCTGGACCCACAGCTGAAAAAGAAAGTAGAAACCTCTTGTAATTCTTTCTGAAAAGAACCACTCGTCAGATTTTTTGGCCTTCAGAACACTCCTGTGTATTGTCTTACCAACTCACACTTTTATCTTCCAAACCAACAATAGCATCTATGCAAACCTAGTGATGGGAAAAGCAGATATACGAGCGCTCAAGAGCTTCAGTGACTTTGAAATGAGTGCTCAGTAGAAAAAAACTCACTATCAATGAGACTTAGATATGAGGGACTCGATACCCAGCTGGGGCCTTCCTGATTTACCCCAAGTAGGAATCAGGACTCATTTTTTAACTATTTTAAAGAAGTCCTGCATTATTACTTGAGTTACCATTTAGCATAACAGACTGTCTGTTAAATAATGTTCACCAGTTTCCAGAATGGGGCTGAATCATGGAACAGATATCATAAATACTATAGTTAACATGCAGAGCAAGTTTTTTGGGGGGGAAAAAAAAAATCAACTGTACGAGTCTGTAATACCTAGAAAAAAGGGTGAGGTTAGAAAGAACAAGACAATAAAGTCCTCATATTACCTTCACATTGTTATACATAGCACATGCATATAGAACATAAGTCACTTCTGTAACTACAAACTACTGTAAATCATCCATATCAATATTGGCTAAAATACAATACAAATATAAATTCAAAATAACAGTTTTACACAGCAGGAAGAATTCCACAGTACATGCTTTCTTTGGTACTTTTCAATAGCTATGCTGCAGTTTCTCAGCCAACTTTTAATGGCTGTGACACCTGTTTATCATGCATTTAAGTCTATTACTATCTTTGGCAGCGGTAGAACCCTTCTTTTCTCATATGTCAGTGATTACATCTTATTTAGCATGAAGGTGACGCCAGTGGAAAATGCATAATCCCCCTAATTTCCTTCTCGGTCACCATTCATTTTCTTGTTTTCAAAGAACTCCATCTTGCAATTTAGGCAAACCTGGTCACTGAACTGCATTTTGGCCAAAAGCAGTGCTTTCTTTCTTTTTTCTCCCCCAGTGCATATGGTTCTGGGAATAAGCTCAAAGATCTGTCTTGGCTCTGAAGACTTATGTCACCAAGATACTTCAGGAGAGCTGTAGATCACTGTGTACCATATTTGCCTGATGCTACATGCAATGATCTAAGCTCTCATGAAGTAGTTGGATGACACAAAACTGCAGCACGGACCATAGGGAAAATTCAGTTTTCTTACAGTGCCTAGTCTGACACCAAATTTCTCTTCCCTCCACTCAGCCTCCTTACTTGGAAAGAATGCAGTGTAGTGAATAATCCCACACTGACAACAGGATGAGCTATATGACCTAATAGATCTCTTCCATCCCTAGTTTCTGTGAATCTTTGAGTCCACTAATCTCTGAGCTGTCTTGCCTTCTACATCTAATCACAGATGGATGGTTTCATTTTAGCATAGAGAAAAAGTGCATTAAGAGAGAGTAAAAAAGCAGCACTGAAAAACAGTATTGGAGCCTAACTTTTCCACAAAAAAAGAGAGACCTAATGAGCACTGTCCTCCACAATAGTATATTCTGGGGCTGCACGAAATAGAATAATATTAATGATCATTTTGCTTAGAATTTATCCTTTTTTTTCTTTTGAACAGGAATGCACGAACCAATCTTTGCATATATCTGTTATTCACAGTGTTTGTTGCTTAGTTTAGACCAGTGGTTCTCAACTTCTTTAGGATTCAAGGCACCCCTCAGAAAATACCAGCTGGTAGTTTTCACTCTTTTTTTTTTTTTTTTTGACTAGGAGAAGATACTAGGGAAGTTTTCTGTTGCGAACAACTCAGACCACAGCTTTGGATTTCTATTTGAAATCTCTGGGTTTATCTTGTGAATCATGTTTGCATATCTAACAGTGCTAATGTGTGAAACCCTTGAAAGGATCGCAAGGCACACCCTGGTTGAAAATCATTGGCTTAGACAAATAATTCTTAGACTAAGGTTTCTTAGCAAGCTCTTCACATTTATTCTTCCGGTTTAATGGTTGCTAGATGATATTGTTTTTGTTGCCTGAACAGAACATTTGTATGGGACAACACATCTGTAATTTTTAATGGCAAAAGTATGAATCTCACAATTGTAGTATCATTACTTATGGAGTATGAGGGGGATGGAAGGGAAAAGAACCTGAACCTCCTATTTTAATTTGTATGCCAGCACGCAGTACTGTGCAAGAGCCTGACCACTTGTGAATAACAGGTAACGTAACTCTTGGAAACACAGCAGAATTTATGGCTTGCATTTCCAAATACACGAGTAAAACAGATTTTTCAGAATTCAGCAAGTTCTGCTCCATAATGCATTTGTCTGGAACAAAGAACGTTTGGTGTAGAGACAGAAAAAGGGTCAGTCCTTTACCATCACGGAGACTTTACATCTCTAATGGGAGCAAGACAGCACACTGCTGGAAAGCAAAGATCAAGTATTAAAGTTTCGAAGTGCACGGACTTAAACTATACAGGCAGCAGCCTAAGAATGGGTTGTCAATGCCAAACCTAAGTGCTCGGATACAAACTGACATTTTCATCATATTTTCCACTTTCATTTAAACTTGAAAATGGCAGAATGGTCTTGTGGTTAAAGCTGCATACTGAAGCCTGGGTGAAAGTTTCAGAATTACCAAGGCCTCCCTGTGCGACCCAGTCGTTTCATGTCATTTCTTTCTGCCTCATTTGCAAAATAAGTATTGTTCCTTTCATCCACCCATTGTTTGCCTTAGCTCCTAAGAGGGAAAGCTCTTCAAGGCAGTGATTGCATTTTACTGTGGGTTTGTGCAGGGTCTGACACAGTGGGGTCCTGATTCGGCAGAGGCCTCTAAGCAATGTTGTAAGTAACAATAACAATAAATAATCAGCCTGAGAAAAGCTCTTGCTATAATTTCTCATTTGTTGTTTTCATTTAATTTTGCTGTCGGCTTCATTTGGTATTAGTGGTATTTAATCATTTCAAGTGCTTAACATCACAGCCCTTTAACATAACTGATTTTACAGCAGGAAAGATTTGCTAGGAAAGTTAAGATTTCTCAGTGGGAGCTGCTAGTTCCTTTGACAAACCGACCATTTATTTAGATGCCTAAGTGCGAGCTGTGCCGAACGTGTGAGTGTGGAGACCTTTCAAAAATCCCAGCCAAACACACAGCTCCCAAAATAAACAGGGACTCCACATAAGGTTGCCAGCTAGACACAGTAGCCATCCTTAAAAAAAGAAAAGAGGCTTGTTGCTTACACCACCAATTATAAAATAACTATAATCCAGCTTTTTAAGGGTTCCCATTAGGGAATGCACATGTGTTTGCACAGTGCAAAGATATCTCCTGGTTTAGCTGGCAGGTTTTTAAGGCTAAGTGTTTTAAGGTCTTTAGCTAGGTAGGTAGAAGGGAGAAGTGACCCTCTTTTACTTCCTCTTTCACTTCTGAAATGCAGGAAGCATTGTGGAAAATGCAGGAAATGTTGTATGCAGTGGCACCACACTCTTACTGCTTCCTGGTTACATGAGGCTGTGATGCAATGGGATCCAATGCAGAGTCAGGACAAAGAGTGGATACTACCTCACAGGCACAGGCCTGACGCTGGAGTAAGGATTTGTTGAGCGGAGAAAAAGGGGTTTCAAAATGCAGTGCTTGAAAAGAGGCTGATTCCTCTTTTTAGTTCCTTGAAGATAAAATGCCTATCTAAAGGGAGCAACTGCAGCATCCTGCTTCCCTCCAGGTTTCCAGAGTGGGAAGGGGTTTCACTGCCCAGCTTTCCTCCCCCATTTCAGGAGAGGATGCTTTCTTTCCTCTCTGCTTCACCTTGGGGCTCTGGTCAGAATCATTCACCAGCTGCCCATTTCAAAGGTGCTGCAGCCATGACCTGGAGATGGGAAAGTGACTCCACGTTATTGTTTGCACACTTGATCTTACCCCCATGGTGTACTGGCATGTTTTCAGCTGCCAACGAAGCAAAGAGGTCATTCTGACTCCCTACAACAACTGCAGCTCAAACACAAAAGAAAAGCTAAGACTCTATTTTAAGATAAGCCTTTGCCTCCAAACAAGGTGCATTTATGCAGTGGTTTTCGAATAGCCTGGAAAAGCATCAATGGGTTTATTAGGATTTCTTTTATGTGGTAGGTAACATGCCCAATAAATCTTACTATTCTGCAGCCTAATTTGTTGAACATTATTGTACTTTCCTTGAGCAGCAACAACGACAATTTTTCAGATGAAAATGTGCCTTTTCCCCCTCCTCCCATGTAGGCATGTATATTGGTTGATAAAAGATGACCTACATTGAAAATGTGATATGCAGAAAACACCTTGCTCTTCAGGACAAAACAAACAAAACAATATTATTGAACATTTTCTCTGAAAATAACTAAGCCAATATTGTTTAATCACAAACTGTAATTCTCTCTTTGAAATCTTACACAAAATCTGACCTCTTTATTGGTTCCCAGTTTTATCTTCCATACAAAGGCTGTAGTGAGTAACTTCAGCGTGCACATCAGATGGAGAAGGAAAGGGAGAATGGCTTTCTAATTCAAAGCAGAACTGAGGGCATTTGCAGATGTGCTCCAGGAGTTGGAGGGAGGGGGTGGGGCATGGGGGTCTTTTAATTAGAGTGCCTCTGAGAGCTGCTCTAATTAAAGCACCCGGGGCATCACGTGTATCGGCATCCCTGGGCGGAAAAATGGCAGCAGGGGTGCTTTAACTAAAGCCTGTTGAACAAGCTTTATTTAAAGTGCCCCCTCCACCATTTTTCAGCACGGGGTTGCTGATACATGTGACA
>NW_017728997.1:6557383-6560289 GCF_001723915.1 Gavialis gangeticus
GAGCTGCTCTAATTAAAGCACCCGGGGCATCACGTGTATCGGCATCCCTGGGCGGAAAAATGGCAGCAGGGGTGCTTTAACTAAAGCCTGTTGAACAAGCTTTATTTAAAGTGCCCCCTCCACCATTTTTCAGCACGGGGTTGCTGATACATGTGACACTGGAGTCTGCTGGAGCGCAGTAATTACCACGCTCCAGCAGACTCGATTAATCATTTCTCGATCTGCTCAGAGCAGCCTCGCTGTACATGTATAGGTGGCCTGAAATCCAGAGACTCTCCGTTCTGCTCCTAACTTCCTCCTAACTCCTCGAAGTCACATTGGGCCTGATTCCCATCT
Source organism: Gavialis gangeticus (assembly GCF_001723915.1). Taxonomy (NCBI): domain Eukaryota; kingdom Metazoa; phylum Chordata; order Crocodylia; family Gavialidae; genus Gavialis; species Gavialis gangeticus. The sequence goes on from NW_017728997.1 coordinate 6,557,720, forward strand.
TATACTAGTTTTATGCTGCCACAACTCCACTGAATTCAACAGAGCTCCTCCTGATACACACCAAAAGAAGTCATAGGTGAATCGGGACCTCATGACCTTCCAGCATGCTAGTTTCAAGTCCTGCAAAGTAAGGATAGGATTTCAGTTCTTGAGATGCTTGCAAAACTGCCTAGCTGGCTCCACATTCATCTGAAATCCCTTTGATCTTAAGGTACTGAGGAACATGCAAAAGCTGTGGTTAAGTGATGCTGTGCATTACAAATGAGGTCTAGGAAAGACACCTCACTCAATGCAAGTGGTTCTCAACCTTTTTAGAATCAAGAAACCCCTTGTTAGACTCAGAGTACGCCTCAGAAAATGCCACGTCCCAGCTTTCACTCAGTTTTTTACTACTGAAAAATAATAGAGCAATAGTTCTGTTGCAAAAGACTCAGAAAGACTACAATAGGTAAGAATATTAGTGACTTATCATTTAGAGCAGTGTAACAGAGAGATATATGCCAGGCCCAACATGTTTATTTGCATTTAAAAGGGGTGTAAGATTGCATAGTGCTTTTACAAAGTCTCTCATGTTTATGGCCAAATCTGTGATAAAAAGGCTGCTCGGCACCTCTTCCTAGTAGGCAAATACAAAGGAAAAATGCATATCAGTGAAATCCTCCTGTAGTGAAGTCACAGGGCAATTTTACTTTAAGAAGATGAATAAAAAGAAGTGTAATTTGGACACTGAAATACATCAATACAGTTTGTAACCAGTCTTTTCATTAATACATTCATACATATATCTCTACCACAGGCACAATCCATTTCCCAAAGTCTGTCTGCCTTCTTTTGATAGGATTTATATTTCTATCAGCTACCACATCCAAGTGATTTACATGTAAAAATCAACAACTATGAAGTCTATAAAGGACTTCATGGAGTCTATGACATTTTTCTCTATTTAGGGTCAAGACTCAGCCTGGGATACAGGATATTTTTTGCTTTGGTTGAAGGTGCTGAAACAGGTGATCAGGTTCTGAGTTTACTCTTTCTTATGTTGGAAAGAGCACTCAAGGAGAAAGGTTTTGCAATGTTTCTGAAAGACAGTCAGACTCCACACATCCAGGGAGTAGATTGTTACTGTTCAGTGTGTTTCACATCAACTTCACTATAATAGCTTTCTACTTTGCTGTTTAAGAGAGTGATATACCAAGGGCTCTAAACAGCAAGAAGCATGTGGAAAGCTGCAAATTTTCATGCTTAGTAACTTATATTGACAAGAGAAGATGGAGTGATGTAGGAAATCCTCTGACATGGATCCCTAACTTAAGTTTAATCTCATGCTTAAAGATTCCTTTAAACACATTTTCATTGTGCAAGACGTTCACTGAGGCACTTCTGGCTCAAACATCTAGATTTAGCAAAATTGGGTTCGGCTGAGCGAGATTATTCATTTTTTTCGGGGAAATTACTCACCTATTACACTCAGCTCTGCACTGGAAAAAATAGTCCCGTGTCTGTTTTCTGCTATGCACTGATACATGCCTGCATCTGCCAGGCTTATATTTGTTATCCTAAGTGCTCCATGCTCGATCTGAATTCTGTCCTGTAAAATAGCAACGTAAATACAAATAAATAAATAAGAAAACTACATGTTGGAATTTGTACATTACAGCAGTCATGTCATATTTTATATCGCGCGCGCACACACACACACACACACAGCAGTAATATGAAGAATTTGCATGTTACAATCTATTTGTCTGTCAACTAAATTTATGTCAGGTTAGATGTTAAATGGAAAAACCAATACAGTAGTTGGTAAATGCAATTTAAATTGGAGGACTCTCCCTTGAGTTCTTATTGATTTAATACCTAAACCATTTAGATTAATATCCCCTTCAAGTAGATAAACTTGAATCTAAAAATGCACTTCTGTTTGAAGGTAGCATTTCATGGCCAAATGCATCCTTTAAAGCACTTAAAATAGAGGTATTATTAGCATGTACCATGATGCAGGTTAATAAGAATGGTAATCGTCTTAGTTGGTACAGCAAGACGCATTGAAAACTGTCTGCATTTTACTGACAAAAAAAATGTAGATGTTAATAATTTAATGATCCTTTACTTCATATCTGCTACTAACGTGATTTAAGCACAAGACCATCTGCTAGTGACCAGCATGAAGCAAGTAAAATTAGCGTGTGGAACAAAAGACTGTAGTATCATTTGTCAGCCTAAGGATATGGAACTTGTGTTATCAATTTTAATAAGTATAGCAAAGTGTTCCCTCCCTCCCCAGGAGTTTTGCCATTTTAAAAAAATAAATAATACGAAGAGCTATTGGCTTTCTACTTGGCTGCAGGGTGGCAATTTAATGTTTGTGCGCTCTTTATTAGGGCTTGATCAAATCTAGGCAGCCATGTTCTTTCACATTAAGTGAAGGGAGAAAAGTGAAGGCTACCTTGATAATAATGCTTTAGTGATTCATTTTAGTTTGGCTTTATAATTGAGGCAATCATGGGACTCAGAGGTTCCCCTCTAGTGAGAGAAGGAAGGAAAAGAAAAGGAGTAACAATCTGCTATAC
>NW_017728997.1:6560416-6564817 GCF_001723915.1 Gavialis gangeticus
GTGTGTGTGTGTGTGTGTGTGTGTGTGTGTGTGTTGGGGGGGGCGGTTCTTTCCCCTGCCTGCTATGGATCGTTAATCTTTAGGCAGTTCTTCATGTCACTGCTAATGGCAGGCCAAGTCTCTGGTTGCCTGTACAGGAACAAATTTGAACAAGAGGAATTGGAGCGCTGCTTGAGACGGGAGGAAATGCTAACGTTCCATTAACAGCTGAAATTCAGCTGAAAATTATAAACTGAAAAATTGAATAGAGGACAATCATTTTATGGCCTCCGGCCCCACGCTCCCACCCAGCCATTCACACTTTTTCACTGGGGTCTGTTGTGACCTGCGTTCTGAACGGCTCATTTCACAAAGCAAGAGACAGCTGTAAATGTACAACTGTTCCCCATACCCGGCTTGCCAGAACGCTCTGCTGAAACAGTGCTCCAACTTTCCCTTGTCCTAGAGAAGGGAGGGAAATCTTTTTTTCAGCACAGGAACTCAATGTCAGATGAAGGCGTTCACTCAGCAGGGTAGGAAATCTGCTACACGAGAAGTGCATTTTTAAGGCTCCATGACTGCACTTTGATTTCAAAAGCAATAAACTGCGGAGATGTGAAAAAAGAAGCTGCCAAAGCAACAGCAGCCTTACATAACATTCAGCAAGACTTTTCCTCCAAAAAAACAAATCACCAGCCTTTAGCATTTTTCTTACCTGAGGCATCAGGTGTTCTCCATCCTTTAGCCAGCTATAGGAAGGCTTCGGCCTCCCATTTGCTTTGCACTCCCAAAAGATACTTTCCTCGATAGCGACCCGAGCATCGCTTGTTTTCTGAATCCAATTGGGTTGGGCTGCAATGCAGAAAGTAATGAATAAAGCCTCATGTCTGGAAGAGAAAGTGTATTTTCCTTGATGCTAGTGAACACCCAAATATAATATATTTACTTATAAATTCACAGTATTTAAGAGCATTTGATTTAACAGCCTATTTAATGGCACTGGAGAATTTCTTTTTTTTTCCCCTATGGGTCTGATTCTGCTTTTCTTGAAGACAGTTGGAACAGGAGCACGGCTTATTTGCCCAACTTTATTTTGAATGGAAATGTTTGATGAGGAAAGATATCTCCAGAATATCATGCGTAAGCCATGATCGAACAAAGCACATACACAGTCCCACTGAAATAAATGGTACTGGCAGCATGCTTAAAATAACTGATTTTCTGCATAGGGATGTTTCCCTAAATCTGGGACTTAATACAAAACCCTAAATAAATGTATGTAAACTTTGAGTGAGTCATCAGGCACTACAGAATCATAGAAAATGAGGGTTGGAAAGGACCTCAGGATCATTTAGTCCAACTCCCTGTTCAAAGCAGGACCAGCCCTCACTAGATCATCTCAGCCGGGGCTTTGTCCAACTGGGCCTTAAAAACCTCCGAAGATGGAGATTGCACCACCTCTCTGGGTAACCTGCTCCAGTGTTTCACTACTCTCCTACTGAGAAAGTTTTTCCTCATATCTAACCTAAACTTCCCTTGCTGCAACTTGAGACCGTCGTTCCTTGTTCTGTCATCTGCCACCACTGAGAACAGCCCAGCTCCATCCTCTTATGAACACCCCGTCAGGTAGTTGAAAGCTGCTATCAAATCCCTCCTCAGACTTTTCTTCTGCAGACTAAATAAGCCCAGTTCCCTCAGCTTAGCCTCGTAAGTCATGTTCCCCAGCCTCCCCAACCATTTTTGCTGCCCTCTGCTGGACTCTCTCCAACTTGTCCACATCTTTTATGTAGTGCGGGGCCCCGAACTAGACACTGTACTGCAGATGTGGCCTCACCAGTGCCGAACAGAGGGGAATAATCACTTCCCTTAATCTGCTGACAATGCTCCTACTAAAGCAGCTCAGTATGCCATTAGCCTTCTTGGCAACAAGGCACATTGTTGGCTTATATCCATCTTATTGTCCACTGTAAACCCTAGGTCCTTTTCTGAGAGTTGCTGCTTAGCCAGTCAGCCTCCAGCCTGCACCAGTGCATGGGATTGTTCTGTCCTAAGTGCAGGACTTTGCACTTGCCCTTGTTGAGCCTCATGAGATTTCTTTTGGTCCAAATCCTCCGATTTGTCTAGGTCACTCTGAATCCTACCACTATGCCCCAGCATATCTACTACACCCCACAACTTTGTGTCACCTGTGATCTTGCTGAGGGTGCAATCCATCCCACCTTCCAGATCATTAATGAAGATACTGAACAAAACCGGCCCCAGGATCAACCCCTGGGACACTCCACTTGATACCACTTGCCAACTAAACATTGAGCTATTGATTACTACCCATTGAGCCTGACAATCCAGCTGGCTTTCTATCCATCTTACAGTCCATTCATCCAACTCAGACTTTCTTAGCTTGCTTGCAAGAATGCTATGGGAGATGGTATCAAAAGCCTTGCTTAAATCAAGGTATATTACGTCCACTACTTTCCCTGCAACCACAGAGCCAGTTATCTCAACATCTCAGTTATCTCTGCAATCACATCAGCCACTTCCCTCAGCACCCTTGGGTGCATCCCATCTGACCCCATATACTTGTACACACTCAACTTTGCTATATAGTCCCTGATCTGTTTTTTCACCACTGAGGGCTGCTGACCTGCACCCCAAACGGTGCTGCCTGGTGAAGTAGTTTGGGAGCTGGCCTTACTTGTGAAGACCGAGGTAAAAAAGGCATCAAGCACTTCAGCCTCTTCCTCATCATCTGACCCTAGGTTGCCTTCCCCATTCTGTAAGGGATCCACACTTTCCCTGGCCTTCCTCTTGTTGCTGACATGCTTGTAGAAACCCTACTTGTTACCCTTCATGTCCCTTGCCAGCTGCAACTCCAGTTGCACTCTGGCCTTTCTGACTTCATCTCTGCATGCCCAAGTGATACTCCTCCCTAGTCATCTGTCCAAGCTTCCACTTCTTGTAAGCTTCCTTTTGTGTGCTCTCTAAAGAGTCCTCTGCTAAGCCAAAGACTACACACCCTTCTAATACACTCCAACCCCAAATTATCTTAATAATGGGCCTACATCCAAAGTACAAAACCTTGAAGGGTTAGTGTTCAGCTCTGACTCCATGCACACCTCATTGCAGCCCCTTCTGTACTTTAGGGCCAATGGGTTCTCTACTGTAACCCACTCTCAAATGACTATCTCTTGCTTATGTGACTAATACTTTGGAAATCACTAGCTGCGTCTATGCAGCCTCTTGGTGAACCCTGGAGTACCTCTGAGGAATAAACTCTACAGTTTAAGTAGAGGAAACAGTGGCCATTAGTAGGACCCAGGAAGGTCTGAATATAACTGTGCTTCCCAGTTTACAGGCAGGCTTGAGTATTCATGGATTGTGTTGGGCTTATTTTTTGGCAGCCTCTGCACCCTCTCTAGAGGCTGCAAAGGCATGGCAAATGAGACCAATCCTGAGGATAACAGGTTACAAACCTAGGACCTTAACCCAGAAGGTATTCAACAGGGCTGTGCGAAGCTTCAGTCCCCGATTCGATTTGGCAGAGATTCGGTCCGATTTGGTGGCTGAATCTCCAAATCGGAATCAAATCAGGAGACTCTTTAATCTCTCTGAATCAAATCAGAGAGATTCGGAAAGATTAAACGATTCAGACATATATACAGCTTTAAATGTTTTTTCTACATACCTCGAGGTACCAGGCACATCTTGAATCCTGGGATGCTCCATCTGCCCCAGCATCTCACAGGAGCGTGGGGGGTCCCCAGCACACTCAGCAGCAGACCCAGAAGTGGACTAGAAGTACTTCTAGTCCACTTCTGGGTCCTCTGCTGAGCACATGGGGAGGCCCCCATGCTCTTCTGGGACAATCCATCCATCCCAGCATCTCAGCATTCACGAACTGCACCTGGTACCTCGAGGTATGTAGAAAAAACATTTAAAGCTGTGTCTATGGCTGAATAGCCGATTCTCTAAATCAGCATCGGATCTTCAGATTCGGCCTCATCAAATCGGGGCCATGATCCGAATCAATTAATCGAATCACTGTCCCTGATTCAGGCCGAATCCAAATCCGAATCAAATGCGGCCCGTTTTGGACACCCCTAGTATTCAAGTACTTGCTTTAGTTTACTTTTTAAATAGACCTTTGTGAAAACTGGTGTTTGCACAAACATTTTCTTAGTTTAGTTTCATGTGGGTTTCAGCACCCTGAAACTATTGAGATTCAAAACTCAGAGCAAATTTCAGAGAAAAATACCAAGTTTTGCTGGGAACCATGCAAAACTTCAGAGCTTTGTGTATTATCCCCGAAAACCACATCCAACCAGGTTCATCACCAATTCACCACACAAACTTCAGCGAATGTTTCAACAAACTTGATCTGAGTTTCTATGTTATATAAAAATCTGCCACATTTCGGGCGGG
>NW_017728997.1:6564828-6570995 GCF_001723915.1 Gavialis gangeticus
GGGGGGGGGTTATAGTAGTTTTGCCCTACTTTGCACTAACAAACACAACGTGAAAGGATTAAAAAAGAACAACAACAAAAAAATAACAAAGATATCGCCAGCAGAGGTCTCCAAGAACCTGGGTAATATTTTGCAATACTTTTCCTCTGTAATCAGATAAAATAATTTAAGATTTCTCAAGAAAAGGACAACTGCTTTATAAATCCTTTTCAGGCAGGGGTGAGGGATCAGTGAAAGTATTGGAAAAAAAGAGATAAAAAACCCCCAAACCCCAAACTTGAAAACAAAGAACAAATGTTAAGTTGAATGGAAAGTTGACATAAGTTAAATGAAAGTTGCCGCTAAAACAATTGACATGTCCATCATTATATGTCCCCGCTGATAGACCTAACGAGGCGCAAAGAACTGGGGTGTCTTTTTAACATTCTCTTTGGGGAATTAATTTTAAGTGATCTTGCTATTGTGACAGATGTCTGTCTAATTCCACATGCACCACACTGAATACTTCCCCTTTCACGGGGTCCATAAGCAGCAAAGCAAAGAGGAAAACATGGACTTTTGTGCAGAATCGTAACTACATTGTAGGAGCGCCCTGAGGGACGTGCAAAAGCAGAAGGGCAGACTTAGCATGGTGACATAATGGTAAGATAGATCTTTAATAGATATCCAAAAATGAAAGGCAAGTGAGTTTTATACACGGCTGTCTTGTTATATGCATCCAAAGAGACATGAAGAGCCAGTCTGTTACATCCATCAAAAAGCACATATGAAGGAAAACCTGTAGCAAGAAGTGAGTCCATAGTGCGCACTAACTTTGAATGGTTCCACCTGTGTCTCCGAGTTCAAGCACACATTGTTTCTCTCAATGGGCCTAGTTTCCAAGGTTCATGGCTATATCGAAGTTACTGAGGAGCCTACATCATGTCTAGACAATCACCATTGTTGGCTAACTCAACTTTGAAGAGAGCCTTATGATTCCCTTGAAAGGTGCGTGATAGAAACAGCTTCTGTTCTGCTCGTCTTATAACACCGAACGTTTCCTTGATTTACTATATAAACACAATTCTCATTAAAATAAGAAACACCACACAAAATAACCAACCACATCTCTTAGATGAAGAAAACCTATATAAATTGCAAAGCGTGCTTTGCTTTGCAGCTTTATTGTACTGGAAAGTCACAGATGAAGGTTTTTTACAATAAATTGTTAGTGATGGGATTTGTATGATAGAAGAGCTTTTTATACCTTTCTGTTATTTCACATGGTTATCAGTCTTGTGGTCTTTGCACAAAGATTTCATTCAAATCACAGGGAGAATTTAGCTTGCTCAATGCTGGCCTGTAGAAGTAGGTCAGTGTTTATTAACTAGAAGGCCAATTCAGACCTCTACCTTTAGAGCTTTTTGATCTTTCTTATACTGTGCAGGTTACAAATCTCAAATCCTAAAGTATTCTGGCAAGATGCTTCCAATGAGAGAAATGCTCTAAGCAGCTACAACTATTCATTTCTATCTTTTGTGCAGAACCTGTGAGCCGCAGACCTGACCCGTGACATCAGTGTTCACTCATTCTAGTTATTTGAACTGGTTAAGCCCTTTATCCTAAAGCTATTTGACTCATACAGCTACAGAGCAAGCATAACAGGTCAAAAATAAATCCCACCGATAACCAGCAGGGCCCATTGTTTCACCATAACTTACTTCTGTGCTTCTCCTTGGGAAACATTTCTAATTAGGTCAAACTCTCTCTAGAACAGCTCATTTTAGAGAATATAAGACACTCTTGACTTAATCTCCAGTAATACACCAGGGCTGGTTCATGTAGTAAATGTATGTGTGAGCCACCAAATAGCAGTTGCCATAATCTAATGAAATTTGACATCTTCCCATTTGGGAATGACACCAGAAGTAGTGAGGTGACACAAGACTTCAAAGAGGGTAATTAAAAAATGAAAGGGAGGCTATCAGCCCAGCTGCACGCTACAAACTTCTGCCAGCCTTGCTCCAGAGGTGTGATGTGCGTCTGATCTAGCTTTCCTGCTGGTAAAAGGCTTCATTGAACTTGCAGTCAGTCACACCAACAACATCATGCTTGCTTCATCTGAGGAATAAGTTATACCAGCAAAAGCAGAGTTGAGCTTGGATACGCTGGAACAATTGACTGGCACAGAGTATACCGGCCTCCCAAATATAGACCAGGCTCAGCTGGTAACCTTTTGGAGGAAAATGTTAGGACTTTAAACATAAAGGAGCACAGAAGTTCATTGAGTGTATGTTCAAGTCACAAGAAATTTGCCTAGAAAAGCTATAAAAAAGAGGGGGAATGGACCATAAAAACCATGAAATGGTTAAATGAACAGGAGCATTCATTACAGCAAATAAATTCAAGTAATGAGAAGAGACTAGAGTTCAAAATTCAGGCAGGTCGGAGGTAGGATGGAGATTATTCACCACACTCAGTCCTACTGACCTTTTGTCATCTGCAGAGTTTTAGAAATGTATTTTTAGATGATTAGACAGCTCCCCAACTAAACATGGACAAGTGCCGATGTAATCAGGCACTTCTATGCCTAAGCAGCATAAAATGTGATTGCAATTATAGGCACAAACAAAATGCAAGGATGTAAAAGGAGACTCACGTGGGGCTGGGTCAGAAATCATGGGCTAGGAAAGAGCCAAAAGAAATATGGGAGGTGAAATAAACTGCCAGTGATGGTGGGGCTAGTCAGCGATAACATAGGAGAAAAAGAAAGGCTAGGCAGGCATTCAAAAACCCCGAGGTGGTGACACAGTTTTGTGTCAGAGGTGTAGGTTAGATTGGTAGCAAACAGAAAACACATTGGCCCTTTGGGGGAATCTCAAACTGGGTTCTGCCATTTTGAAACCAGTCCGTGTGTGCTGAACTTCTGTTCTGTTCTGGGTTTAGACGTGTTTCCGATCGCTTACACAGATAAAAGTGTAATGTCTGTACCTGGCCAAAAAGAACTAGCAAGCATACAAAATCAAGAGAGCACTATGAGATCTTAGACTGCAATAAATCTATAGGACTTGATATTTCCCTACAGGTTTCAGAAAGCAAAATGACGAGCGCAAAACTTCTACTGCATGCAGAGACTCAGATCCTTGGTTCAACATAGCTAGGACAATTTATAGCAGCTGAAGACCTGGCTCACATTATATATTTCAGCACTGACAAATACTCTATCAGCTGAAAGAGCCCATCGATGTATCCACTCTCAGATACCAAGGGGTAAATACTAAGAAAAAGAGCACAGAGAAGTAGTGAATAATGTACTCATTTGGTGGAAGTGGCTTGTACCAACAAACTTACATGTAATATTGGCCTAAACAGGAACATACTCTCTGTGAATAATCTATACTTTTCTAATTTCTTAGAATTGTTCATGATTATTAAATATGCAAATGATGCTCCACTGGAATCTGTTCCTCTATTACTTTCCCTTTTGACTAATTTTTGCTCCAGTTTCTACTCCCAATAAAGAACAAGTTCCACCCCATATAACTTGTGGCAAAATGATTTCCCTGTTCACTTGCATACATATTGAATCTTCATCTATTTGTGCCTTTAAACACACAAATTGGGGCTGGGATCATCTATTTTGTCCATTTGTTTAGTTCTCCAGTGACTCTTCAGCCTCAGCCTCTACTCCTCTACACTCTTGCACAGGTGTATGTGTCAAAGGGCTTGGTGACTAGACCTCTTACATGTACACCATGATCCAGGGGAAGGATGGTTACCTACTTCAGCCTCAACTGATAACCTTATTGTTTACCAGGGTAATGAGGTACAATACCTCCTATCTCTTCTTTATTCTTTATTTCAATATAGTATTACTATTAGATTTTTTTTTACCATTACTGATTGTTGCATATTCCATATTTTGTTTGAGTCACTTGAATGTGGCTTTGATATTTTACCTTGTACAACTTGGATCTCCATGTTAGCAGCAAGTTTGACCGAAGAGTCAAAAAGTCAGAGAAAGAGGATGGTTGTGTGGTGCTCAGCAGAGTTCGGTCCAGTTCCCAGCTTATCCACTGATTTTCTGAACAACCTGGGGCAAGTCAATCAACCCCTCTGTGTCTTGGGTTCTCATTGTAAAATAAGGATAATGATATCTCCATTGTGTGCCTGTATATTTACCTCTAAAAACTGATGGCCTATTCACTTGCCTATAGTTAAAGATCTGCAACTGTGCTTGCCAGATCCAGACCTCAACTGTAAACTCTCTGATGAACAGGAAGCCTACAAAAAACAGTTGCTTATCTGTGGTTCTTTGAGATGTTGTAGTGATTGTGGATCCCACAGGAAACTTTCTGAGCAGCAGTTTTTGCTGGGGTCGCACAAGTACCCTGACACTCTTGGGTCCCCATACAGGGTCGGACACCTGCAACCTTCCTCCAATCTCCTTGTTCTGCAAAACCTTTTTTTTACTGAGCACTCCAGAAAGTCGAGTTGTGGAATTCACACCGACTACAACACCCTGCAAACCCAAAGCTACTCTGGGGTAGGAAATGATTCTTTGTTCAGTGGCCATGTATCAGACTGGATCCCAGTCAAGGTGACTGGCTGTATCCTGTTGGATGGAAATGAGGATTAGCATTAGTCAAATAGTGATTGAAGTTATGCAATCGCTCAGCCTACTCTCCTGAACCTGTCAGACCTAGCTGTCAAGTTAATAGATTAATCATTAAGACGAGTCAGTGGATTGCTTTGTGTTGTTGCTTTGCAGATCTCAGATACTGGCGCATTTTCTAGTGTAGGTCAAAGACATTACCTGTGTCCTAGTGGAGTATGTCCAGGGGGAGGGGCTTTCTAACTGACTGCTGATAGCTACACTGGGATATCCATTTAGAGATTATGGGATGAAATGGCTCAGCCTTTGGATGAGCTGGATATAACTAGAAAAAGTCAGGGGGATTGTCTAAAAGGATTACTCCTGTATGCGAGCTTGCATGGTGGCTGGCTACTGTAATTCGGAAAGGCCATGGTTGGGGTTCCCCTCCTGAAGCGGTGGGAGTGTCAGAGTGCTCCCCGCCCCTGCCATGGGTGAAGAAGCTAGGTGAATCTCAGTGCACCTGTAAGATAACCAAGGACAACTCCTGCACTGCCTCTCCCACCATGGACTTGCCTACGCTGAACTGGTCTGTGAAATGGGACTGCATAGCGAGTGCCTTGGTGCTGTATGGCTGTACCTGGCACGGCACCTTGAACAACCACTCTGAAGAAGCAGGAGTACTCTGTGCTGGCAGGAGCAGGGCATGCACTGGATGCAACTCTGGCGGTGGAAAGTGAACAGGTGCACTGTGGCTCTGCACTCCCAGCACAGGGGTCGTCTCTGTGGGTGTGGATCCCTAGGCAGTCAATCGGCACTTTTCTCTGCACTTGGCTGTCCTCTGGCACTTCTGCAGGGAGAAGCCCTGCAAAGCATGCTGAACTCACTGCGCACTGCCTCCTTGGCTGCACAGTGCTGGCAGTACATGGTCTTGCCATGCTCTCCAGATGACCAAGCACTTGAACAGCTGTATGCCCATTTCATGTTATGTTCCCGTGGCACTAACAATTTCCTGGAAATGAACTACAAATTAATGCCTGTGCACACCTTGTGCCATGTTTTAAATGTACCACAAGATCATCAGTAGCTAAAGCAGTGGATCTGAGTAACTTGTAGGAAAATAAAAAAGAAATCGCAGAGAATATAGGCAACACTTCAGAAACTGCTTTGGTGCATTCAGAGCCATACATCACTAGTTTGTAGGAGACATGTCAAATAGGGTGTGTGCACAGATGATTGAGCTATCTCAGCAGCCATGGAGCTAATATTACAGAATGCAAACATATAACTCAGCAGAAAATGTATCAGGCCTTTGCACCCTGTCACTCAGCAGGGAGGGTGCAGGGGGGCCCCCCCATCGCACTCCCCAGAGGACCTGGAAGTGGACTAGAAGTACTTCTGCTGCCAAGCACGCTGGGGACCCCCCGCGCTTCTGTGGGACACTCCATGCTCCCCAGCATCGCAGCATTCGTGAACCATCTGGTACCTAGAGGTATGTAGAAAAAACTTTTAAAGCTGTGTCTACGTCTGAATCGCCGAACCCTTCCGAATCTCTCTGAATCGATTTGGAGGGTTCTGATTCGATTTGGAGAGG
>NW_017728997.1:6575995-6583199 GCF_001723915.1 Gavialis gangeticus
CGCGCTTCTGTGGGACACTCCATGCTCCCCAGCATCGCAGCATTCGTGAACCATCTGGTACCTAGAGGTATGTAGAAAAAACTTTTAAAGCTGTGTCTACGTCTGAATCGCCGAACCCTTCCGAATCTCTCTGAATCGATTTGGAGGGTTCTGATTCGATTTGGAGAGGTTAAAGGGTCCTCTGATTTGATCTGGATTCAGAGATTTGGCCACCAAATTGGGCTGAATCAAATCAGGGACTGATGGGGAGTGCAGTGGGGGCCCCCCCTGCTCGGTGGCTGGTGCCTCCTGGGTCTAGCAGGGCACAGGCTTTGCACAACCCTATCACAGAGTATTGGTATTACGTAAAAGGTAAAAGTTACAAACCATTGCTGCATGCAGGATTATCAAGTTTAAAAGTTATGAGCAGATTAAGACTAGAATTCAGGTCAACACGGATCTTTAAAATAGTCTGAAAAAAAAAGCTCTGGTAGCTTGGTAGGCCCTTGCTTGCAAGTGCAGTCAGTTCAATGAACAAGCACAAACCCACGGGAGCCAGTCTCACCTTACAGCTTTCTTGCCACCTGGCAACCCCGGATTTGGTTACTGCTTAAGCTTGCAGGCAGGAGGGGTTCAAACTACACGTATTTCTAAAAGAGTTTTCCGTTCTCTAGGGTGCCAACTGAAAATGATGGTTCAAGTATGACACGCTTACGTTTGGTAAATAAGTGCTGTAGAGATAAGTGACAAAGAAGAGCTGGGGAGAGATAGAGGTAATTTTACTTCATAGTTTTACAGAGCTAATCTCAACTACCTATTACCTGGTTAGGTGTAACACATATCACAAGAGCCTCTTCTAGTAGAAACCAAGAAAAGCAATGTCTCTGTCAGGATTTACCAATGTCAAGAAATAGGTGCAGTTATTATAATTGTATTAACACAGCACTTTTCTACGCGTAAAATAGGACATCTGGCTAATGAGAACACATGCCTTTGGAAATGAAGAAAAAAAAATTACAACATATTTTAGTGGCTCAAAGCAGAGAAAATGATGGAAAAAGTTCCCTCATGTTTAATTAACCTCCTCTTGCTGCAACAAGAGCACCAAACAGCTCTGGTGTCACTGATAGTCTAACACCAGGAGGAAAAAAAAAACCCCCCAAAGAACAAACATTGATACAAGAGTGAAATACAACAAGACTCAACCTTTCCTGACAACTTGCAGGAGCACGGAAAGTGGTTGACAAAGAAGGTTTGGCTGGGTTATCTACAGCAGGCAGGCAAATTTGAATTTCATTTTCTTTTTTTCACTATTCACGGAGGCAGATAACTCAGTTTAAAAGAGTAACACCGTTAGAGCCAGATTTTAATCTCTAGGGCACGCATTGTGATAGAACATTTCACTGAGCAGTGCTGCAAGTAAGTGACAAGTCAGATTTTCCATATCAAATACTCTGGAGTGTTCCTTTCTTCAGATGTGAACCTTTGACCCGCTAAAAACAACTCAAGAAGCTGTGCCAACATTACAGCTATATTTCAGTCCCGATATAATATTTCCAAGGTTTTAGAAAAGAAAAATGATTAAAGGAAAACACTCTTGTTCCATTTTAGCTACTAGTATAAAGTATTTATAGGAAAGCTGCTTTCCCTATAAAAGTTTGCGTGTTATCTGAAAATCAGAGGCTGGTTTCAGCAGCTAAGTTTCGAAAACATGCTGTATTTTTGCATTTCCTGGTCCTTCAAATGACAATAGTCAGGATGAAAAAAAGAGAATATTTTATTATCTTTAAAATAAGAAGTGGTCATGGGTGACAGACTGACAGCTCTGGAGAAAGAAGTCCTCTATATTGCAGAAGATACATAAGCACAAGCAACATGCTTCCCATTCAATTTGTCTTTTCTTCATCCCAATTTAGCAAATACTTTTGGGCTCTGCAACACTCCATTTCGTTAGTGTTTTTACTATTTGTCAAAAAAAAAAAAAACATTTTCCCCCAGCTCTGGAGTTCAGGCCATCTCCCTGGGAGCTCTAAAGAATAAGTGTGCTCAGTGTCAATCAAGGAAATGAAATGTTGGTTCATTTTTTTAACACTTCCAAGAACAAAAGGATTTTAAGAAGCTGTGAAAGATGTTGCATCTGGAGAAAGGTTTGCAGGGACCCTGAAAACCGTGTGGCTTGAATAGCAGAGCGGTGTGCTTGTTTGTGCCCGTGTATTCTGCTGGTTGCCCGCCTCCAAAATGAAACGAAGCAAAAGCAGTAGCCTACATAGCCAGCACTTGTGCTTGTAAGGAACTCAGCTTAATTCTCCCCTCTCTCCAGAATGAGCAACTCTAATGTAAGTTGGAGCAGCTCAAACTTTGCCACTGGAAACTCAACTCATTTCTTTAAGGCTGATGAAATCTTAAGTTGGGGCTGAGTTTGCAATAGATGATCAAAGATTTGCAGGTACTTCTATTAGGATTAGAGGCACCAATACTAACTTAATAGCAGGCCCCTACCACTGACATTTTTCATCCATAGTATCCTTGAATCAATGTCTGTGATTTGAGTGTAACAAGCTCAGATATAGAAAACCTTTGGGGTGGGAAGGATTCGTTAGGGCAACTTTTTTTAGTCTGTGTAATGCTATCGCCCCCGCCCCACTCTGCCTGAAAATTCCCTTTAACCAGAAAAAAGAAAAAATAACTGATTAATAAAGCTCGCTGGAAATTAAAATTCTTATGAAGGGTAGCACAACTCTCATAATAAATCACAGACTGTAGCAACCAACCTGCCTCATAGGAGCATTAGGTTTCGGCCATTTGTACGCAAAGGCAAATAAATTGCTTTGCAATTGCTTTCTATATATGTTACCATGCCAATGCCTTTTTCACAATGCCTTTTTTCATTTCACCCCACCTCTCAGTCCCAATCAATATGACCTATTCAGAAAGATTTTATTTTATACAAAAATCACACTTTTTCAGCAGGACGGTTTGCAAAGTAAAATAATTTAAGAAACTTTCAAACCAATGACATCTTAACAAAACATTTATTGCATATTGCTTTGGTGACAGTAAAATACAGAAAAGTAGCAGATAATTTGCTTACCATAAAACGTCAGCTGTCCACGTGCCACATTCTTCCCTCTCACATTTTCAGCCATGCACTCGTATGGACCAGCATCTTCCTGCTGAAAATTTAGGATTTCAAGAACTCCGCTGGATTTGTGTCTCCTGGCTTTCCTGGGTATTTGCTTTCCATCTGCTCTTCTCCAACTAATAGTTGGAACTGGACTAATAATAAGAATAAAGTAAAAGAGCTTCACAGTAAAAGCTGTGTCCTTTCACTGGATTAACTCATATTTAGAAAAGTGGAAAGACAGCAGTAGGTCTATTTCTCCAAAAGCTTTTACATAAAAAAAAATCTGATCATATTTTATAAGGAACACAAACTACAGACAGAAGACCCAGACCTCAGATAAAACATGCACATCCCACACTGATGAAACAGGACTTGAGCCTTGATCTATCAGTTGCCAAAACACAGGTCTTTACCAAATTACATGAACAGGAGGTCCCACAGCTAGCTACAACAGTAGGTCCTTTATCCTCTCCACAGACACTACATTTTTCATAAGCACACACACACAGTAAATAATATGTGCAGTTCAGTGTTTTGGTTCCCTGTTCCCAAGGAAAATAATTTTTTTCTTTGGATTCCATGCTTCCTTGGCCCAAGTCTACTCGTACCAAAATTGAGGGGTTAGGTACAGACATTCAAAACGCCCAAGGTGGTATAGTTTAGATCGGTAGCAAACAGAAACAGATTTGCCTTTTGGAGAGGGGCAACAAAACTTAGACCAGGTTCTGCCAATTTTAAACCAGTCTATGTGTGCTGAACTTCTGTTCTGTTATGGGTACAGACTGGTTTTTCATCACTAATAATGGTAAAAGTGTAATGTCTGTACCTGGCCAGGGAGAGTAAGTCTTGGCCATATGGGCATGGTGATGGTCTTTGGGGTATAGTGGGCTCATCCAGCACCTGGGGCAGTGCAGGGGGAGTGCAAGATTAGGCTGACTCCTGGGTGAGAAGGGCAGTTCTTACCTGCCTGTGCTTTCTGCATATGGAAAGCAGCTTCTGCCACCGCTGCTGCTATGGCAGTGCCAGTCCCAGCAGTAGCAGCTCCGTTCACTCCCCTGCGCCTCAGATAGGCTTATAGGGCTGTGGCTACTATAGCAAAAGGTCCCAGGGGAGAGCACCAATTTGCTCATCTCACTCGACCCTCACCCTGGGTATGGGGCTGTGGTACCCGGCGTCTATGGCAAGGGCTCCGAGGAGGGGTGGAGGGAAGGGGGAGATCTGGTTCCCCCTCAAAGTTGGAGCAGGCAGCTTGCCAATTATGATACTGCTGGCCTTACTACAAGAACCATTCATCTGATAAATTGCCTCTTTCATAGAGTATGACAATGATGATGGTCATAACCTCTCTTTCCATAGTGTGAAGGCTCTCCAGGACCTGGAGCAGTCTTATTGTTGATGGCATGATTTCTTGATAATCAGTTGATCAACCATCAGAAGAAAGCCCATCATTAGCATTGTCTATACAAACCTGGTAAGCTGCAAACCTTGCATTTGAAACACAATTTACTACCGAGTTGCTTTCTTGACACTTACAGTTCCAGCAACTCCACTTTTCCCCTTAAACTATATAGTTATCTTTATCCTCTTCCCAGACTAGTCATAGAAACTACATTTTTCATAAGTGTAACATATATGCAGTAAATTATATGTGTGGCAATAAAGAGATTTTTCATATGTAAAACATGCACACGGTAAATTTTGTGTGGCTATATATAGAGACCACAGGCGCCCAGCATTTGGAAACTGTGATCTATTTCAGGGTCCCACATATGATCCTAGGGAGAAAATACACCTGGATGCAACTTGAAAAATTAAATTTTATCTTTCTTCCCTTTGGCAATAGCATTTGGGGTAGCTGGGTAAGCCAAACTCCCCCCCCCCCACTTTTGCAGAGAAAGGAATTTAGCAAATACAGTAAATACAACAAGAGAATAAAAATCCCCCAAACTCAAATAGACAGGACTATAACACCCATTCAGGCTATGGTAATAATAATGGATAAACACTTACTTTCCCAAGGCAAAGCATTCCAGTTTCACAGTTGTTCCTTTTGCAGATGAAACTGTTTCTGGAAACTGCACTTCTATTTTTGGCTCATATTCACCCATCACCCCTGCGAACATATAATATGTGCTAAAGCTTGGTTGAATTTTGCAATAAATTCTCAAGTGTTGCTGTGCTAATGCAGAGCTGCTCTATACATCATTACTTGCCCAATTAATCCATTCATTTAAAACAGGGCCCATCTTTAACAGCCGTGTAAGTATGGGCTCCTTTCCCATTTACTGCTGGAGGAAAATCTGCATCTCAGCTCCATACCATCTGCCAAAGATTAGCATTTCTTCATGGCTCTGTTACTTTTTGCTTTTGAATATTCAGTTATTTTGCAGGTAACTTGTAAAAGAAGGGAAGCCATGAGAATGTAGGATTCACTCTTGTTTGAAAAATGGGTGAAACAAATCCATGAAAGAAAAAAAAATGAAGAGTGCTGGGGCTGAAGCAAGGCTCCCATTTAACTTCACAGATTTAGCTGCTCAGAGATCATATAGTGAGGGTATGGGTAATTTTTTAAAATCTTTTACTGCCCTAGTAAATCATGCATTGTGGCAGTCTTTTGTGAAATTGTGTTAAAACTTAAGTGTGCATAAAAAAGCCATTATATTTGTGATAAATTGCTACATGTCTATGGAGTGCATCATCTTAAATCGGATGCATATAATTTCACTGATTGTGATTATAAACTAATTGATGATCAATCTGAATGGGTTCCTTGGTGGACCACCATCCAAAAGGGGAGGATGTTCAGAAACAGGGATCCATCCAGCAGTCCTGGGAAGAGGGAAGAACACCTGACCAAGAAAAATGAGTGCTATCAATATGCAGCAACTCAGAAATTGGGCACCATGGATTCATACCAACGTCATTCTCACAAGTGAAGCAAATGTGTCTGAAGCAGCTCCGATGACCCTTGCTTGCTGTATTGCTGTGCGCATCTCTGCTTTCTCAAAAGTGCTGCATGACACAAGTTTAGAGATAGCAAGGAAAAGCAAAAAAGTCCCTTTAGCTATGCTTTTTCACAGTGGGATGGTTTTATAGCTAAAGTGCCCACTATGAGTAGGTTTTAAGGCTAACATCAAATCCATTTTTATTTTCTGACCTGTGTATTACCTGTTTTGATACAATAACAGGTTATATCACCTTCCTTCAACCCATTTGTTTCAAATAAGCACTGCTGTTACGTTAGATATAAAGAGCACCTGCCACATAAAATCAGCCAGCTGAACAAAATATGTTTGTTAAAGATACTAATACTTTTTTTTTTTGGTAGTCAGCTCTGTGCATCAAGGAACTCACAATGTCACTATCCAAGGAGGCATTACAAGAGGATGCCCAAAGAAAATTATTAGGCCTAGTACTCTTCAGCACTTTGAACTGTTGAGATATCGGCTGGGATGGTAGCTGTTGCTATTATTAATGTTACCCAATACGTCTCATTGTAAGCCTGTTTTCAGTTTCTTAAAAAGTAGCCAAACTAATCATTCCAGGGGAAATTTTCCACGATAGGTGTCTAAGATGCTCTAAATCCTATAACCAGACCAGTGAGGTAAGAAGAAAGTATTGAATCACAATTTTCCCCTCAGACAGTGCACGTACATATTTCCTAGGGCTGTGCGAAGCTTCGGGTGCTGATTTGATTCGGAGGAGACTCAGTCCGATTCTGTGGCCGAATCTCCAAATCCGAATCGAATCGGGATCAACAAACAGGTCTGAATCAATTTGAAGCTCTGAATCTTTTCCAAAGATAATGGAGAGAGCTTTGAGGATTCGGGCAGTCCCTGCCTGCTGCAGCGTGGAGCTGGACTCCATGCCGGTAAGTAGGGGGCAGGAGAGGAGGGGGGAAGGGACCGTGGGGGGACCCTCACCAGGCCCCATCCCCTGCTCGCTCCCCCCGACCCATGGCTGCCCTGCCCACCCCAGCTCCTGGTGCTTTAAACCCCCCCACCCCCGCTCACTGGGTGCTGCCAGGCCGGGCGTTGCTCCCCACTGCCCTATGCTGTGGGGGGTGCTCTGCACAAGCCCCCTGACCCCTCCCTTGCTCCC
>NW_017728997.1:6583210-6584112 GCF_001723915.1 Gavialis gangeticus
CCCCCTGACCCCTCCCTTGCTCCCTCAGCCCGTCCCATGGCTGCCCCACCCACCCCAGCTTTAGCCCTTTAAAAAAAAAAACCCGAGGAAAACCCCAGGGCTCACCAGCTCCTGCAGCGGCCTTGGGGGGCCTCATGGAAGAGCCCCCCACATGGTGCGGGGCAGCAGGGATTGCCCCCCCACCCGCAGGAACAGTGAGTCCCGGGGTTTTGGGGTTTCCTTTCTTAAAGAGCTGGAGCTGGGGCTGGCGGGGCAGCCATGGGTGGGGGCTGGGAGAGTGGGCAGGGGATGGGCCTGGCTGATTTGGGAATTCGGCTGATTCGGCAGTAGCCAAAACTCCAAATCAGATTCGGCCAAATTGATTTGGGACAGTGATTTGAATCACCAAATCGAATTATTGTTCCCCGAATCGGAAGCGAATACTAGCCGCTTTGCACAGGCCTAATACTTCCCCTATTCTGGAACTACAGTCTAACCCAAAACGTTACCTCGCACGGAAGGGCTCGGTAAGAAATCAAGGCAACCTGCATTATTAATATGCTGTTCACTTGATGGATAGGAGACAGGAATAATGCAATAAGGGGTGGCAGGAAGCATTACATTTTAGCTGTCTCTTCCCCCATTTCTTGCTTGGAGCTGAGGTTTACATTGTACTAGCAAATTTTAAGTCCAAAGTGAACAAAAGAAATGGACAGTAAAATGTGCTATCACTAGGCATAGGAATTGGGTATTATTACTCCTCTTAGTTATGATTTTTTGTTAACTGCAAGAGTTGTTCTTTTCTTTGCAAACTAAACAGTCTAGCACCTGTTTTGCCAGCAAGACTGCCAATCCCAAGCATTTAAAAAACAGGGGTCAGACCTTGAAAAATCATGACACTAGTTTAAAAAAAAAAAAAAAAT
>NW_017728997.1:6589112-6607591 GCF_001723915.1 Gavialis gangeticus
CCAGCAAGACTGCCAATCCCAAGCATTTAAAAAACAGGGGTCAGACCTTGAAAAATCATGACACTAGTTTAAAAAAAAAAAAAAAATCACAAGATTTTAAGTAACAAATGATTCTTTGAATTTTCCCCCCAGTTTTTTTTAAAGCCTTTCTGGGTCATATTTTTCCAGCTTTTCTTTGCCACCATGACAGCTACAAAACGGCTCATTTTAAAACAAAACAAACAACACCCCATCCTACCCCCCCAAGCTTTTCTTCAGAGCTGGGGCTGACAAAAAAAAAAATCACAAAGACTGCAAAAGCTGAGTTAAAACCATGAGCTGCCAATACCTGAATTTGCCATTTAGACTTGTTTTTTGGAAGAAAGCCAGTCCCACTCTTTGAGACTGCAAACAGCTTTGTAGTCTTCAACAGATATGCAGGAAAGAAAGCAAAGGTGATCTGGTGGAGCTAGAGTAATTAAATGGCTGGGTGGATTCACAACCACTACCCAAACTTGAAGAAGGCTGGAGGAGTGGGTACACCATGACCAAAGGACACTGCTGCCTCTTTGCAGTATGAAAGTGGAAGATCTCCCTTGCTGGTTCCCTCTATGAAATCCTTGTGTGTAAGGCACAGGTGGTGAGATTTGGCCTTAAATGTACTGCAGTTCGCATCACCCATTGCTGAAGGTGGCATGTCCCACTGTCTTATGGCCTCAGATAACTGCTGTAGTGAGATCATTTTGGCTTCTTAACTAATTTTGGCTTCTTAACTCCATTGCACACAGTAGAAGATACCAGTGATTTATATAGTTATTGGTTAATGCTGCTCGCACAGCAATTACAACCTATGTAACAGGTACGTGGTGATTATGTTACAACCCGTGTTTTCTGTGCATGGATAGGAAACAACGATTGTAGATGAGAGGTCTGTGTAGAGTTCATTTTGTCACAGATGCCTTAGTCCTCCTGCTGTTCAGGGGCGTTTTAACTTGCGGCTCATCTGTGGTGGGGAAGGGAGGGAGAATGAAGCCCAGAAAAGCAGACGATGAATCTGAACGTGCTGTACCTGAAGGCTGTGATGCACTACTTATTCTAGGTGTTTGCAAACCTTTCAACTTCCTGACTTTAAAATAAAAAGGTGCTTTTTGGATTTGGTTTTGGGGTTTTTTTAAGCCTTGAGGATTTTTGCAGCGAGTTGATTTATTTGGGGGAAGTGCTATGCCTTTTCTGGGAACACCTGTGAAATGTTCAAGTTTAATTAGGCCATGCAGCTGGTACTGATGGTGATTTTATTCCACTCAACTTCAGTTCTCTTCTATGATTATTGGTTTATTTGGGTGTAATTTTTTGTTCCTTGAGGAGCCCCAGCAAGATGCATACTGTTGTGCAAATGATTCCTGTGAACACCTGGGCACTTTTCACTTCAAATGGGCTGCCAGCTGATAGCTAGTGCTTGAACCTTTAATGGGGGAGGTGAGCAGGGCTGACGGGGACATTTTTTTTGAGGGTTTAGTAGAGAAAGCACCTCTCTCGTGCACTATATGATCAGGTTTCACTTGGAGTCATTGGATGTAGAGAATCCTCAGCTGCCCAGTTGTAGGGGGGCTGATGGGAATCCTTACCCTAGTACTACCCCATGCATTTGCCTACTACCTCCAGCCTGCTCATTCTGCATAGCAGGAGGAGGACTTGGGCTCATTAGGGCTTAGAGTAACACCAGAAGGGAGAAAGGGGTCCCAATTCAAAATGAATCATGCAACGGACATATTCACAAAGGGACTTAAGCACATTCCTAAGACATAGGAAGAGGATGGAGGTACCTCCCTTCGCCTAGTCTCTTATATTTCACAGCCTAGAGGCTACTATACCCATATGGTTTATATCCCTTCCCTGCCTGCTTCAGACCAGGGGTAACACTACATGGTACGTAAAATATCAATTTATATTTTATTTATAAAATAGATGTATTTTGGTTTAGCAACCAAATGAAAAATCAATTTTTCACACATTCTAGTGCTGGAGCATTTAAGGAGCCCATCTCGATGATGTGAAAAATAACTTAAGAGGGGCAAAGTTCAAATATTTCATTTTAAAGAGCTTTGGGTGCCTATGCCCTGTGTTTTATACAGAGCTAAGCATCTTGCTAGCATTTATTTAATAATGGCAATCGCCTCATTTTTCTAAGTTACCTGACTCAGTATTTTCACACACTGAATAATCAACAAATGAATTGTTTTCCCCAAAAAATGAGTCACAAGAAACAGCCTGTGGTAACATTTTTTTTTCTTCCCTTGGATGCAAAAATGCTGCTCTTGAGAAGCAGTGGATTGAGAAAACCAGGCTGAGGTCTGGCTCTGCAGAACTGGTAGGGTGGTTCATAGCAGTACAACCCCTGAAGTACAACTTTTTGGGGGACTGGGGGTGGGGAAAGGTAGCTCAATTCTTCTGCAGCCTCCCTGGTGAGACTGTCAGCAAGCTTGTCACCTAGCTCCAGGTATTCTCCCCTGACCATCAGTCTTTTTGACACCGTAGATGTGGACCAGGTCTGAACAAGAGGCTTAGAGCTTCAAGATTTGGAATCTCAATCCCCATGCTTTGAGAGACTTAGAATCTCATAATAATAGTTCAAAGTATTTTTTATACATAGCCAGAAAGATCTTTTTGCATTTGATGTGTAAAGAATATTCTTCACACCTACAAACCTCACACTGGCAGATTAAAGAAAGGAAGTGGGGAGAACAGACTGCTCAGAGGGAGCCATTAAAATTTAGAGAATTTATACTGCTGTTAGGAGGAAGCGAGAATAAAATACAGGAGGATCTGTCTGAGTTTATGACAGGGCACTAATCTTTTGTTTTAAGAGCCTGAGAAGATGTCTCCTGTACCTGAATAGATTATCATTCCAATCTGATCAGTAACTCATGTCTTTAATCAGTCGTAATTCCTAGAGATGCACGATGGACTGTGTGTATACATTTCTAGACAAACAGCAAACTACAAATGTGCAGTTTTAGGACTCACCGCATCTAATTTTTTTTTGAGCGCTGTAGTTAAATCTCAGACAGACCCATCATTTATCCATACACATATTATGATAGTTGCCCACATAAATCCGGCAATGCCTAGATGGGGTTTAGCTGAATGTCTATTTGGGAGGAAATGTTTAACGTGGAGAGTGGAAAGTATCTTTTTCTAGCACACAAAGTACATTTGATACCATATTTGTCATCATACAACAACCTCTGTCTGCTTTCAGCTAGAAACAAACAATTTGGGCTCATATTGATCAAGCTGACTGTCTCGACAAAGTCTACCCCTACCACTGTTCCTATATCCTCTTTGGTATTTTCATTCCCCAAGGAGCAACTGCTACCCAAGTATTACAAATACTTGACTAATGGGTTAAGAAGGCATCTTCTGATTCCAAGAACAGGAAACCCAATTTCAGTCTGCAAGAGAATATATGACTGGTTGCCAAAAGCCACTAAAAATAACATCAGGAGATTTACAACCTTGGAGCCCTGAAAGTAAAAACAAGTAAATGAGAAACAAAAGACTCAGGTGTGGAATGCAGCCGGTCTATAGGAATCTGATTTGATTCTAAACACCTGGATCCTTTCCCTTGACTTCCTTCTGGTTCAAGACCGTGAAACTTTGCACCAAGCTGTGCTATTTTAAATGGCTTAAAACATTTTTCTGCAAAATGATCACATGCAATTAACTGCCAAGAGGACAATGGAAAGGGATTGCAGATACACAAGTCTGATCCAGGAGTAAGACAAGTTTGCAAACGTTACTGTTGTAAATGAACCCTCCCCCCGTCCCCAAACCCTCTTAACAACAACTTAGAAGGCAATTGCCGTTTTAATACTGCAAACCCAATTTCATCTGAGGGCATGGGCATGTCACAAGCTGCTACAGAATGATTTACCTCAGATTTTACTCCTTAGTAAATTCTCATTGGGCGCGTCTACACAAGTTTACTGAGGAGCTGCCTTGTTAGCTTCACAGTAAAATGTCACCCTCCATCATAAGATAGTAGGGCCAGACACAAGTACCATCCTAAGATGGCGTCATTTATGTTGCTGCAACATATGTGTAGATAGTGCTGAGACTGGCTGGAGCATGAGGGTGCTTCAGTGTGTGGGCTGCCTGCACTGAAACACCCTCGTGACCCAGTCTGTTGAGCCAAGTCGGAGCAGTCCTGGCTGGCAGGCTGAGCCCTGGGGACCACTGCCAGCTGGGCTGATCCACCCCGGCTCAACGTGCTGCAGTTCCAGGTGCACATGTGAATGTGGCACCCAGGAGCAATAAACTCTGGCATGAACTGTGCCAGAGTTTATTCAGCCACATGAATTGCACATGTAGATGTGCCCATTGTAGTAAGTGGTAGATACAACCAGTTCTTCCCAAACTGGCTCCCTGCAGTATGTGTTATAGCAACACCTGACCACTTGGTGGTAGAAAAAACAGCTGGTTTGGAGCAAAGAGCCACGTAGGAGTGGAACTAAGTACCCGTGAGGACACAGAACTGGCACATCAGAGTGGGGTACGTGGGACTGAGTTACTGCTGCCCCAAGCATGTACCAGTAAGCATGCCCAAGGCAGACAGCTTTAACAGCTTTGTGGTGTATGCTCAGGGCCAACTGGGATTTGATGGGTATAAAATGGGAGTGAGGAAGTGGGGCATGCTTTATAGGGACAGAGCTTAAAAGACACAGCACAGAGCTTACAGCTCTAAGACAGAAGGGGCTTTTAAGCCATCTTTGAGCTCCCATTCCCTGGGATCTCAGGTGCTCCAGCAGTTGGAAGCCCTGAGGTCTTGTCAAAGTCCCAGGACCCTCTTTGATTGCTGTAGGGTTGACAGCGCTGTGTGCTGCCATCCTGCCTCAGATATGCCCCTTGCAATCTCAGCTCTGGGTACCGTCGAACCTGGATTTTTCGCATCTGTGTGGTTCACAGCCTCTGAATTATGGGTGAACCACTTAGCTGTCTGCTGTAGCTTCAAAGAGTGCTGCTGCTCTGACCAGCCGGAGCATAGATGAAATCCTGTGCAGCTGACTGGAGAAGCGACACCCTCTGAAATAACCACTAGAGCACTTCAGCAGGCCCGTGCAGCTGTTTGCTTGTGGCTATGTATGCTCCAGCCTAGTTCGCAGACTTGCATCTTTGCCAGGGGCTAAGGAACACTGCCCGAGTTTCGAGGTTTTATTGTACTCTGCACCACTCCTTGCAAAGGGATCCTTGGAAGACAGTCTAAAGGTTGTCTTCCACAGAGTTTGGGCTAAAAACATCCTCCATGGGCATAACAGGTAGGTTTTAATTTTCCTTTATGCTCTTCTAGGTGTGTAACCTGGAGTGGTAGTCAGGCTTTATGCTTGCATACAGGTGAAGAGACTTTCACACTTAATTCAGCCTATGTCAACTAACCCGTCTTCATTCTGAGAGGGGAAAATGGTATTCTGTCCTTGAAACATAAGGAAAAATACTGTTACACAGCTACATGCTTAGTAGCCCACAGTAGATAGATGAGTAACAGCTTCGGATACTGCAAGTTGAATGGAAGAGGCACATTATGAAATGTGTCCATATGACAAGGTCATTTAATTTAAATGTTATGGGACTTCACTTATTGATCAATTGAGCTCTTTATCTGCTAATGTAATGACAAAATTTTTAAATCTATACATATAATTTAGATGTACTGGACAGGTTAAATATAAAATCAAACTACAAAACAAGATGCATTTCCTAGCAGAAGTATAACATGAATACTCCAGGATTTTCATTTCTCTCTTTCTCGCTGTTCTTTAAGTGCCGCAAACATCATGTACTGGCTTCTTTCCTTTGATGTGCTATCTAGTGCTTTAAATCCCAATTTTATTGCATCACTCAGCATTGTGTCAGAAACAGAACAGGAAATGAGTTTAAGGAGAGTTTGCATTCAGTGCTAGCAATACACTTAATTTCAAAATATAAAATTAGCTCATCATCAGTCTACCTGGCAATCTCTTGCTAAAATGGCCATGATAGCACTTTTCCTGGTTACTCCAGAGCTCCTCCGAGATTTAATTAAAGTTTCAAATCTATAAAAAACAGTTGAACGCGCTTCAAAGGGCCCAGAGAACATTTCTGTGGATTACCTTAAGAAGGCAGTTGGACCCTGTAAACATGGTAGGGAGTGTGCAGAGAAACAATTCACTTGGCCAGTGCATGTTACAGTCAGTACCAGTGGTGATCATCGTCACAACAAATCAGTAGCAGGCACAGAGCCCAAAGTAAATGGAAGCAATTTCAGACACACGGCATGGTTTGTGCAAAGTGAAAATATCGAAGATAGGACTCATATAACACAAGCGTTCCTTTTTCTTCTTCATACATTGAAGACTCTAGTGGAGGAGTTGACATATTTTAATTTTTGACCTTTTCTTTCACATAAAGGGTAACTTACTTTGGATTCAAAGAGTTAAATTCTTCTGTCACTTAAACTGGTTCCGCTCCATTGACTTCCATGCAGTCTCCTGGGTGTCTGAGAGCAGATGTGACAAATTTGCCTAGCTCAACATACCTAACCTAGCATAGTAGTTACTCCCAAACCTATAAACTTGCCATGCACGGAAATCCTCTTAACTTGAATAGGATTCCCAGGCAGAGAGCTGGCAGCTTTGAGACCATTCCACAAGGGCTGACACTGGAAAGTGTTGGGTCTTCAGATAAAAGCTGCTTCCAACAGTAAGTCCTACTTGTGGGGTAAATGCGAATGGAAGGCTTAAATTTTATCCTTTCAAGAACTACTGCAGTATCATGAAATATAATGGTGGGGGCCTGCTTATAGTGCTCAAAAACTAATGCAATGCAAAGCAATTCTCAGCGTAAAATCAGAAATCTTGGGGTTTTTTTAACTTTTCCTTTTTTTTGTATTATACCATTATTTACTACTAAAAATAGCACTTGTTGTCTTGGGAAATATTACCCATGTTAATAGCTTCCAAAACATCAAAGTGTTTGTTTTTCCTTTTGAGCTTCATAAAAATGCACAGAGCGACAGCATATCCAGACCACTAAAATCTCTTTTCTTCTCTGACCTTGGTGAAGCATCCCCAGTTCTTATTTTATAACCATCTCCTGATGTTGTGGCCTCTCCCAGTGACAGGATATTATTCATAAGCACATGTTAATTTTAAAAAAATACTAAGCTGTGTGGGGAAGAACTACAAACTGAATCAGAGTCCTTCAGATCGTTGGTGAAACTCTGTGAAGTTGAGACTCTACCTGCGCCTAGAAGTAAAACCATTTAGGCCATTTAGTAACATTGTTGCAACGACTGGTTAAAGCCCTAAATCCCAAGTCTTACCATCATTCCTCAGGATCAAAGGAGTCGGAGGTCCAAGCACTTTGCTATTTGTTACGGTGTTTGTCACCACGCAGGTGTAGTTGCCCACATCTGACGCCTCCACTTTAGCTATGTATAAATTCCCAGTCTCTTGAGAAACAAAACGACGATTATCTTGCTGCACAAATGATGGATATTCATTGAAGATCCATGCATAAATGAGTTCTGGAAGGGGGGGAGAAAAAAAACCCAGGGATGATCAGTGTTAACAACAATTTGGTTATTACAGTTATTTAGTGGATGGCTCTATCTTGAGACAGAACTGAAAATAAATTGCCCCCTGCCTCTTGTGGTTAGGGTAGGGGGGCTTACTCCAAATTTTTTAAGATACGAGGGTGCTTCAGAAAGCAACAGTAGTTTTGAAATAAAACCAATTTGTGCGCAGTGAGTGGAAAACTATGCAGCAGCAGGGAACATGGATGGTGGCTTTGCCAAATGCACTGATTGTTTACAGCTAGAGAAGCGACGTCAGTCAGTAAGTGATCCACTGCTCCCCAAATGGTTTTCTTCTGAACTTGCCCGTCCGTCTGAAACACCCGTAGATTTTTAAAAGGTTCCCATCTCTAGGACTGTGGAGTTAATATGGACAGAGGCTGCCCTGCCTTTCAGAGTCTGCAGGTAGCTCAAGTGTCTCATTGCTTTTCCAAACTAAAACAGAAGGAAATGAACAAGAAGGTTTTTTTTTTTTAAAAGCTTATCACAACAGCATAGCCTGTTTTCCCTCATCATGAAGGTGTACTCTGGCCTTTCTTTCTTTTCAAAATAATTTATACCAGGACATGCCTAACCATGCTCTCGGACGCTGCATAATTAAATTCCGTGGGCTCTTTAATACACCAGTTTATGTAGCTATAATCCTCCATGCAATTAGCTAATACTCTAGTTGAACATAAAACATCTCTTTAAGTTATTTCACAGATTCACAGAATTTGCAACCGAAAACTTAAAAATAGTGAGAGATGCTGCAAGTGGTTGCACAGCTTATAAGATTGGTTAATAAAAGATATTTATCTAGACTAATACCCAAACACACTGAAAATGCTTGAGGAATTACAGCGAGTAAAGATCTCCGTAGCTTTGTAAATGAAACACTAATTATAGTAAAAAGCATATTCTTTGTTTAATACTCTAATGAGTCATAATTGTAATTGACCTCAACTACTGTTACGTACATTAGGAACTAGACCCTGCTCTAATGCTCTACTATTTACACACATAAGGAGGACTAAGCAGTAGACTGGTGGTGGTGGTGAGGTGTTATTTTTTAACAAAAGAATTATAAAATGTCTGCTTAGACTTTTTGGAAGATATAATAATTACCTTTATGTGGGAATATCTAATCATTGTATTTACACATGTGCATCTAATTATAAGTAACCCCATGCTGATGTCAAGAGGATACTCAGAGTAAACAAGGTAGCACTTCTCAGCAGGCTTATTATTTTTTGCAAGCATTTAGGGTTTTTTGCTTCTTTTTTTAATTTACTCTTGGTGAACAATTAACTTGTTTCCCTCTAGAAGCATCCAACAATAGACAAATAAACATTTCTGCTTCAGAATGCAAAGCGAGGCTTTTAGCTTTGTGTGAATCTCCATAGACCAGATGCCCCTGCTAAAAATTGGGAAAAACCCCAACAACCTCTAGCACCACAGTGTTATGCAGTGACTACCGGCATGCTGAATTAATAATCCATTCCACAACGTGTGTGGCTTCAATTCAGTGGCCATTTTGAATAAGTTGAGTGCAAGAGTACAGAAAGCAAAGTGGAGGTTCAGAGGAACAGATGTGCTTGTATGGTCAGGGGCCTGCAGGCTAATCCCTACGAGGAGAGATTGAGGGACCTGGTTCTCTTCAGCCTCTGCAAGAGAAGGCTGAGAGGCAATCTTGTGACTGCCTACAAATTCATTTGGTGGGGTGGGGGCAGCAAGGAATAGGAGATGCTCTGTTTACCAGGGCACCCCTTGGAATAACTAGGAACAACAGCCACACACTGAGGGAGAGCAGATTTAGGTTGGACATCATGGATTACTCCTTTAGGATGAGGGGTGCCAGAATCTGGAACGGGCTTCCAAGGGCGGTGGTGCTCTCCCCTACCTTGGGGGTCTTTCAGATGAGGCTAGACATGCACCGAGCTGGGGTTGTCCAACCTGAGCACTCCTTCCTGCCCAGGGCAGGGGGTCAGACTCGATGACCTATCGAGGTCTGTTCTGACCCAAACTTTTACAAATCTATGCTGTCTACAGTAGGCTGAGCTGTGCTCCTTCTTTGGACTACCAGACTAAGAGATTCTTGGAAATGAAGAGTGATTTGGGATTTTTCTTTTTTTGCGGTTCTGCTTGAGGCCAGTAATTTTCTGAAGATGGATTTGCAGTTCTTTCAGAAGAGTCAAGATCCCTTTAAACTATCCCAGACTGAGTCCCTAAAAAAGAAGTCGCTGAAATCGCTAGCCCTCTTTGAAAACCTTGGCCTTAATAGAGATGGCTAATTAACAGCTCTGTCATTTTTATTATCCTCAAGTAACACTACAAAGAACTACAACTAAGAATGGCTTTAGCTACAAGGCATAAAACAGCCAGCTCAAGTCACCTGTGCCATGTAATACTTAAGGCAACTGAGTGAGACTATTAATGGCTCGCTCTTTTTTTCCTTCCACAATAAAATTATTTTGATTGAAGAATTATAATGAACTTAAGTATTATAGGGAACAGCACACAAATCAGACCAGGGAAGTCCTTCTCCTTGTATTGCAACATGTAAATACATACTGCACCACACTCAGCTTGATTTCCTTAGAGATCTCTGCAATATTTATGGCTTTTCAAACTTGACGGATTTCTTTTGATAAGGTTTCATGTACTAATTGCTCTGGAAGTGACAGACAGCTCACATCCCATAGGCAATTTGTAACAACCGAGTAAACAAACACTTAAAATACAGTCGGAGATAGCTTTTGGTGATTCTGGTGAGTGACTGAAACACTAATGTAAGTTATAACAAGGTGCCTACCGGAGCAAAGGATATACAGTAGCTGAGCAGATCCTGGTTTCCTTGTTATTGACTATATTATTTCTCCTTTGGGGATTTAAAATGGAGTTCTGCTTTCTAATATATGTCCTTTCTCAGGTAATTTTGGCTAACAGAAAGTGTTTCATTTGCCTTTCTGAATGACGTTGAATATTTGATGCGCTGTTTAATCATGTTGAGCCCCATTTACAACTGGTAAAGATAAGCATAAGTTCCATTGGCTTTAATTCAGTTGATACCAGCTGAGAATCTGGCCTTTTCTACATAGCATACCTTTTCCTAGGAAAATGTACTTTCCATTAAGGCCAGTGCTTTAACAGATTGCATTATAATCACACAGGCCAAGACTCTCAAAGAGGTTCCTGGCAAATTCACCCTTTGGCAAGAATTTCAATCAAGGACTGAGGAAAACAGCTACCATATCTGACATTTCAAGGCAACAACATCATAGGCTTCATATGTGGTATCCTTGTTTCACATTATTTGTCACCTAAAATCATCTCTGGCTGCAGGAGGTTAAAACAGAACCTTTTCTCACTGTGTTGACCACATTAAGAGCCCTTCCTGCACATACAAATGTATGCTGCTGACCAGCGAAAAATGATTGCTTCAAGCTTACTTTGCTATTGGCACTTTTGTTACATGCTCAGGATACTCAGTGCAATTGAAATAAGCTTATCGCACGCCAAGGCAAGGAAAGCAGATTTCCTTTTTGTCAAAGAATGAAAGTCTTTGCGCACAAGGTCACAAGATATTAGGACCTGCTCTAAGGCTCTGGAGCAACGAAGCAAAGATGACACAGATATGGAACAGCATGTTAAACTCTATAATATCCCTCGGATACAGCAAGGGAGCCCTTGGAAAACTGAAGCACAAGTGAAGAGCAGTGAAGAGAAAAGTGAGGAGCACATTATGTTAGCAAAGGGTTGGTCTGACTCTGGCTGAGATAAATGGTGAAAGAAAAGTGTAGAGACACTTTTTACAGAGATGTAAATCACAACCAGATTCAATGTGATGACAGACAAGTGCACCGTGCATGAGTATTTAAGGATGTGGTTCATTTAGCAAGCTGGAAAATTTCACCAGAAAAGGTAAATATCATAAGCTTTTAGAGCAAGTTCAGTCACACAGGAAGAGAGCGTATTTCAGAATATTTTATGTCATGGATTAGTGATGAGTAGTGGAACATGATAGACCAGAAACTTCAAGCAGAATATAAAATTCAGGGCCTCTCTACATGTGCAGGTAAAGGTGTAATGGGATCTAATGTGCGATGACCAAAGGGTGCGATTGTGGGGTTGCAATTTAGACCCCATCATACCTTATCTGTGGTGCAGGGGGAGACCAGAATCACGAGCCTGGGCTCCCCTTGCACCAGCTCCTGCGGCTACAAGCCCTGCAGTTGACGGGGCGCGCAGCAGGAGCTGTCCCCAGTGTGAGCTTTGTTGGCTGTGGGACCCACAGCAGGGGCTGCAGGGTGAATGCTGTCATGTCAGGTGCGGGACTTGCAGTGGCAGCAGTGGGGACAGCAGTGAGCCCTGCAGCTGCTGAGGCTCGCAGTGGTGGCAGCATGCTTCCCATTGAAAGCCCTACAGTTGACAAGGCTCCCAGAGGGGGCAGCACTGGGGATGCTGATGCCACTATAACAGCTGCAGGGATGGCAGTGGGTGGGCGCCCCTCTGGCTGGGAGCCCCTCAGGGGAGCACTTGGCCACACTTTCAATTAATGGCATGATTAAAACAATCTATGATGTTATTACATAATTTTTGTTGAATAAATTTGTAGATTATTGCTTGCTTCATCATGCCATGAACTGGTTCAACATGCAGCTGGGTCACAGCTTAAGGTGCGATTACTGGGTTAATCACGTGCCCTTAAGTGTAATATGTAGAGAGGGTCTCAGGCACATCTATCTAATGGACGCCACCATTATCCCTGTTGAAAGCTCCATGAAAAGTTTTGGCCTTCGTGGACTGTTTCTAATATCCTGCATTCTTAGGTGTACATGACAACACATTTCTTTTTATCACCTTCATAAACTCTTATCCTATGTGCTCTTTTCTTGGGCACAATAATTTAGCTAAGCATGAGGTTAGGCTCTGTTTAGACTGCAAAATCAGATTGCCAAAATCTGGAACAGCTAGCAGCTCCTGTTGATTTTACTCACTGCTTTTTAAAAACAGTTATTTAATCCATTTAAATAAGGATTTCAAAACCTTGAGGGATTCATTTTTTTTTTTAAAGCTCATCTCAAATACTTTCTCCTCTTCCCCATGCACAGTGTAGAAGCATGTCGTCCACCTGCCTCAGTGCTCCCCCTTTTGCCTGGAAACTTCACAGGGCACAGCGGAGGCTACAGACACCAGCAGACAAAGGCAACCACTGCACCAGATCACGGGATGGTTACATCTTGGAACGACCTTTACTACAGCTGTCTAGCTGTGAGCACCATGGAAGTACTGGAGAAGAAAGTGTACCGCCAGGGAGTCAGAAAGCAGAAAAGAGCAGGAAGCAGCTGTAGAATGGGAAAGGGAGAAGGACAGAAACCTCATCACTTTTTCTGCCCTGTGTGTCTCCCGTCTGCTGGCAGTGCCTGAGTGCTGTTTCAGACCCAAATCTCCATGCCTTCCAGCTGATGTATCATCTGGGTCACTACCTCCTGCTTGGCTCCTTGGAAAGGCCTTACATTCGGACACAATCTTATTCTGCCGGTAGTAGCAGTTCACATTCTATAATTGTAAGTAGAAAATGCAATTTCTTCAGCAACATTTTTACCTGTGAGGGAACATTTTGGTGCTGACGTGTTTACTCTGCAGTCTCTGATGGAGCCAGCTGCGGTACAAGAACTTGGACCCTAATAGCTCTGTTGTACTGGTTGCATATTATTGCAAACCCCAGATGCAAGCTACAGGACTTGTGCTTTGTTTCAGCCTGGCAGAGGTTCTCTTGGTCACAGCCAAAGCTCTCCCTAGGATATTTTTTTTCCCTTTCCAGTGTGGAAAAACAGAGACGGGCCAAATGAATTTCCATGCCTCCATTAATCCTTGACTCCCAATAACATTGAAAAGGTCATATGGTTTGTAAGTATATGGCTTTATATTCTTTACCCTCCCTTAAATGCCTGACATTTCATTGTCTGCTAGATGTACTAAATTGCCAGCTCCAGCCTTTGGGTTGGATTTCAGATTCAGACGCGAATATATTCATTGCAGCCAAGCCCAGTTACTTTCCTATGTTGTGCATAATACTATGCGTATATAACAATAGTAATAACAGCTAGCTCTTCTATACCACCCCCTTTACAGATGGAGAACATGAGACTTGTAGGGAAATCGTTCGTCCAAGGTCTCCCAGCCAAGGAACTGAACCCCAGTCCTCCCAAATCCCAGACCAGTGCCCTATGCTAGAGGATGCATACTAGAAATCCCTGCTACAAGACACCTGGGATGCAATGGGCAAACAGCATCATTACTGAATGCGAGAGATTTAGAAGGTGCCCGATGCCCATCTTATTTTTCTTCTCCATTTGGTTCACAAGGTTGTTGCTAGGAAGGTGTTCTTTCTTCCCTTTACTATTTCACGCGAGACGTTAAGGCAAAGGGCCTCTCAAAGCTATGGACCCACTGGACTAGTGTGGTTAAGGCACACCAGCTTCTGTAGCCCACAGGAACAACGTGACTAGCATCCCATCCAGCCACCTTTGACTCCTCTGGCCAAATGGCCAGGTACCCATTTACAGCTGGGTCAACTGGGGGTGACCTTTGGAACAAGTCTAGAGTGGGCCCTGAACTCATGGCTTTGGAGCCATAGCAAATATGCCAGCCTTAATTCTCTGCCACTGCTGCCTATGTTTAAGTACTGCCTACAGCTGTTTATTTCCAGATCTGCTACAGCAAAGTTTTAGGCTTTGTTCTGTTTTCCTTAGGACCTTGTGCTCCTGCAGATGTGCTCACGGCAATGTGGCTGTGAGGCAAGCCCATGTGGACATCTTCTAATCTGAGAAACATCTTCAGCAATATGAGAAATGAAAGTTTAAACCGTACTCCACAATGTGACTTTCTGGAAAGTAGGCCACACGCCTAAAGATGCTCTCCTTCCCAACTGCGTCAATCTGGATCGAGTCCGCCGTCTGTACATAGGTGTAAAGAATGTAATCCAGAATATTTCCAAGGAGCACTTGCAAAACATTATTTGCATTGCCCTTCCCTGCCATGTAAATTAGGAGTGCCCGGAGACTTTTTCTTTAGAGCAAATCATTGATTACATATATAGCTCTTAAATGAGATAAATGGCATCGTCCCATTTTTTTAATGTATCCTTCTCTATCGGCTTAACTGTTCCCTGTCTGTACAGCAGGCCAGCATCTGTGGCATTCATACGGCCCTGTCACATTTACATTTGGATGACAAAAGACTCGTTCTATTGCTTTTCTAATTAATTGATTAACCTCACTATTAAAAGTGCAAGACTCATCCAGATATACAAACCAAAGAAAATGTGCTGGCATATTTTCTAAGTCAGTAAAAGATATCAACTAAAAGAAAGTTATATTGAATTTTAAAGCAGTCTCTAATAAGGTATATCATGCTATCAAAAACATTACTGAAAGCTGAATAGGAATTGTACTTTGAGTTATTATTTTAATTAGACCAGATGACTTGCCAAAATAATATTCTCTGAGGCTATACACTCTTTTTTCTTTTTGCCTTAGCATATACAAAATGTACACTTTGTGTCTCAGAGCACAAAGAACATTTTTTGGTCCTGCTTTTAGACAAGAATACATTTTCTACAAAGACAGGTTTGTCACTGACAAAATTCAGAAGGTCTATGTAGTGATTATGGGAGAAGCTATTAAAACATCAAGATTACACTTACCATAAAACTAAATGAAGAGTAAAATTCTGAAATAAATATTAGTAACAAATTGGGGTTCGTTTATAATTTTTAATAAGAGCAGTGTGGTACAATACACAATGTTGGTTTTTACAGGCTTTACCACAAGTTAGAAAGATAAATCTGATCATTAATGATTCCTTTAATTTAATATATTATCATCCAATATTTCATCCTCAACAACTGGGCAAAACTGTTCCTCACCATGAATCACAAGCCTTGCAACATTTGCTGTGAAATTTCATACACATAAAGATAAATGGATATAAAAACCATGTTCTACCCATCTAAATCATTGTAGAGTACCAGTCCCAACTGCTGCAGATCATAATTGTGTTACTGCAGGGTTTTGGGCCTATTCTGTATGACTTTGAAGTGAAAAGGTGCAGTTTACACTTTTATATTATTAGTATTTACAATCAGATTTGTTGAATTCAGTCACAGAAGTCCATTTTTATTGATCGTATATTTTCATAAAATTGTTATTGCTAACTCTATTTTAAAGGCCTAAGAGATTTCCAGAAGCTATACTACCTCTATTGTGGGGCTGAGTAATGCTTTCTGTCCTTACAGTAGATAAATGCCTGCCAGGTAAAGTAGATTGGCAGAAGCTCCTTTTCAGCTTCAGATAGTTTAGTTTTCTTCTCCCTGAAAGGTAGGGATGGAGGCTTCTTTTGTAGATAACCCCATAGCAATTAATCTAGGTGATCTGATAACAAATCTGGTATTTGCACTGGCGACAGGTGTTTATGCATGGTAGGCAATCGAATCTATACCATTAAGTTTGTACATGATTCAGATATAATTACACATTTGCTGTTGGCCATATTCTGCCCTTGATTTTGGCATAAGTGCCCACTGAAAACACCTGCGTAAACCACAGCCATACTATAGTTTTAGGTACACATCTGATAAGGTTTGGGTCATTAAAATTACTTTATAAAATAAAAGAAATTTTAAGACAGCATCTGGTTTCATAATTAGAATATGCTTATAAATTCTCAGAATGTGGTGTCACAAGCCATGCTCTGAAATCAGATATGTGCAAAAAAAAATGAATATGGTCCTTTGAGACACTTGTGAGAGCAGGTGAAAGTCATGTGGAATTTGTGATTAGTTTTCTCATTGACAGAACAGGATTTGGTCATTTTTTAAAAACCTTGAGTCCCAGGAGGACAGTTGTTGTGGAAAGGCTTTATCCAGCTGCCATTTAAGTCAATGGGTAGTTCCTGCTGACTACAAAATGGGATGGATCAGGGCCCAAGTGCAAAGTATTCGCATTTATTCTCATCTTTAGACAGGATTTTCTCTCTGGCTAAGAACTTTACGCAATAACTCACTGAATTGTTAGTGCTGCTTAGATAGCAAATACAAACCTCTGAAACAAGGGAACTTAACAAAATCTTCCCCTGTATCAAGCAGATATATTACCCCACAAAAGGAGGTTATGCATCTCTGTAGAACATGACAACATCAACCAGGCATAAACCCTACCACTCAAAAATATGAATCAGCCTAGATGAAACACACAGTTATGGCAGCTATTCTGTGTCTGGTTCCAGAGACTGTGCATGCACAATAGGCTCAGGGTTTTTGAAAAAGGCACTGCCCTGAATAGACAGACCCCTAAAATCCACTAAGGTCTTCTTAACTGCTTCTGATTTTCTGTGCATGTGATGGGCAGCATAAACCATAAAATGGCCAGGGGAAAACCAGGAGCCACGGTCACCATCTCCTAGAAGAAGGTTTCAGACTGGATATAAGGAAAAACGTCTTCATGGTTTGTGCGACTAGACTCTGGATTAGACTCCCAGCGGGGATGGTGCAGGCAGCTACCCTGGAGATCTTCAAAAGGAGACTGGCCATACACCTTGCTGTGGTTATTTGGCCCCGGCAGTCTTTCCTGCCCAGAGCAGGGGGGCTGGACCCAATGATCTCACGAGGCCCCTTCCAGCCCTAAACTTTTGTGAAGCTTTGAAAGTTCTGCATTAAATGTCCAGCCCTATCCATCCCATTGTTTGCATTCCTAATTCACTCATCTGGACACTAGCCATGTGTCAGACAGTTGTAGCAGAGATTATTCCGTTCTGGAGAATGTACAACCTCTCCCTCCTGAAATCCACAGAGAGACGCCATATTTTTGGCTATCTTGGTTGCACACAGAAATCTCTTTAATCTTTGAAAAGTAGGCTAAGTCTCAAAGCTGTTGGAATAGTTTGACTGCAGGAGTATGTGATCAAATTGAATGAATAAAGGAGTCAATTAATGTATTTATCTCTTTAAAATTACTTAGATTAAATCAGTGGTATAACTGACAGAAAAGAGATGAGGAGACCGGCAAAAAGTATGTGATTGTTTAAAACCAGCCATCCTCTACAGGCATGAAGTTCGATCCCTAACTTTCGGGACCTTGGCTGGCAGATCTCCCGTGGACATCAGTAGAAGCTCCAAGCATGGGCAGACATCTGAACTTGGCATCAAGGAGAAGGGCTGGGAAAAGGAAAGAGGAAGACTTCCCCCCACAATGATATCAGTTCTGAATATAAAAGGAATAGAGAGCATTTCATCAGCTTCTCCACCTGCGGTTGTAAACTGTAGGCCAAAGCTGAGGTTTGATCCTAGGCAGGTTGCTAAGTAGGCTTTTCAAGACCAGTAGCCATTCAGTGCTTCAATACTGTACTGGTATGCATTATAGAGAGTGTTCTTGTGTCCCAATCCAACTAGAATTCACTTTCACCCCGTGCAGCATTGAACCTTTTATTACCGATTTTAGACCTTTAAAAACTGGGCAACCATATAAATGGACATTACATATTTGGAATAGGTGTCTGGTATTGCGGTTGGAAGAGAGAACATGCATCTTGATAACTGATGATGATTGCTAAGCTACAGACACTATATAAAAACAGATTACTGCTGTACACACAGCTAATACTGCAGCAGCTTGTGAGAGAAGGCCATATACTGTGCTGGAAGCTGTCACAATAAAGCCTCAAGGATACCAAGAAAAAGGGCCCATGGTGGATTAATCTTAACATTTCTTGGCTATGGAGGGTTGAAGACAGCCTCTTAACATTATATTTAATGCATCTGCTTGTGAATTTCCATAGTAATTTCCATGGAGACTTACCTAACAAAGTAACAAGCGCCAGACTTCTGCCGCATACCCCCTAGCAGCAGCAA
>NW_017728997.1:6612591-6615353 GCF_001723915.1 Gavialis gangeticus
TGCTTTCGAAGCTATTTGTGTGTCTTCCCATCATTTCCTCTGCCTGCCCTAGGACTTGCCACACATGCCTAGAACAGCTGTTCCTTTCTTTACACCATCTTGACCATGTTGTCCAACCCTGCCAGAGCAACCAACTACCCAGCTATAGCCACTTCCATGGCTTTTCCACTTCCACACCCCAAGCAGCAGCAAACAGAGGTAAGGAGAATACAGAGCTGACACATCGCATACATCCCAGCTGCCCTTCCTATCTACATTCCCTACCCTCTCCCAAATGCCACTATTCTTCACTTCTATTTATTTATACCATAATCTATTTCAGAACAGAAAGACTGGAGGGGGAGGAGCGAGAAGGGAATGGAGCTGAAGAGGAGTGGAATATACACTATCCGCTTGCTGCCAGGCAAATGTTGCACCAACCCTGTGTCACACACCTTGCAAGACAGATGCAAACAGCTGTCCCTTTGTGAGGATTCACTTGCCCTTACAATGATCTGAACTCCTGTGCTCACAGTGCACGGATGGGCATTACTTCCTTGCTGACAGATAAGAAAAGAAATGGAGAGTGAGGCTGGCAGAGAGGCCCACAAGGAACAGGGAAGGAAACCACTGCTGTTTCCTTTGTATATGGATGGGAAGGGAGAATAAATCAGGGGAAGAAGAATTCTCCATGGCATACTCTCCCTACCAAACCTTGTGGCTGAGTGACAAGCTTGCAAATGAAGGTGGGTGATGCAGTGGCAGCATGGCTCCCGGGAGTGTGATAATGCTCCTCAGGCATCATCATGAGGCTGCCAGCCTGTGAAACTAGGGGCTATGTTTCATGCCCCATTTCCAGCCTCCTGTCTCTTTCTTACCTGCATTTTTCTTGAGCTCCACAAGTAAGGTTGTTTGACTCTCTTCTCTCAAGTGAGTGTTAGTGTCATAGTACGGCTGAACTAATCATTGCGCATCTCGCCGGTTACGCTGCAGTGCTCACACAATCGTTCATTAGCTGATCTCTAATTTCTATCAACTTATTAATTTTCTTAAGTAGCTTCTTAATAATTTAAACTGATCTGAGTGAATGGATTATTTACTAATCCCTTTCATGTCCATCGCATGTGACAGGTCAGCTAAGTTGCATACCAGGGTTTCTGCAACCTGATGCCAAGTTCTTCTGAAGAGAAGAACAAGTCAGAACGAAACACTGGGAAATAACCCGTTTTATGCTAAAGTTGCTAAAACTTTAAGGATTTGTGAATATTTTTACATATGCAGCAGCCATCTGAATATTTGCCAACAATGAATAATAGGAACCCACAACCACGGCAGAGAAAATGCATTGCTTCAAAATATCCATGAAATGCTTTTTATATTATTTGACTAATTCTCCAAGTGTGAAATAGCCATTAGGAAGTAAAATGTCAAAGATATTGGGTGATAGATACAAAATATATCTTAATCAGGAACATAACAACAGATTTAAAAACAATGTATAGTCACAACCTCTTCCTAATACCCCAGGGCTTTGTACAGCATGCAAACTCCCTAATACCAGCTTTTGAAATGTGGTTTTGTGATGGTTTGGGGAACTCACGTATGACTTATGAATTCCCCTTGACATTATCTAGCTCTTATGCAGTTGTTACTATGAAAACTGCTGTGCCAGGAAATACTTCTTAGACCCCACACAGCATGTGAACGTGCATGGTGAACGTCCCAACAGAGAGAGCTTGACCAGACCTGTGACAGATAGGAATGAATAAAAGTAGCAAGCTAACAGGATAGAAAACATTATAAAGGCGATAGGCGCAAATAATACAGGCTTGTGCTCCAGCCTTATGAGTTGTCTTAGATTTGTACGTAAGACTACTCCTGTAAATAGCTCCACTGATTTCAGAGGTGCTACTCACCTGTGTAAACCAAAGTTTATAGGCTATGGATAATAGATTTAGTAATAAGTGAGAAAAAAGATGCTGTACTATCCACACATGCAGACATGTAGATATATATGTGCATGCACCTATATAAATACACACATACAAACCTAGATTCCTGTATAACAGTGCTATGTTTAGACCTGTTTTTCTCCACTGACATAATTTGATTCCCCAAATTAATTACATAGTCACTAAAGAGGCCCAACTGTATAAGAGCAATGCCATTACATAAAGCCCTGTCAATAATCAGGCTGACCCATCCCATCTCTATTTTTCTGTATCTCTAAAATAGTTGAATATTTGACGGTTGTTCAATAATTGACCTAGCTTATCTCCTACAAACAGCTTCCATTCCTAGTCAATTGCTAGCTGTCCTAGTTTCTATGGCAACTGTAAACATTAATGATTACTCCACCATGCCATTGGGGATTTCGACACATTCTTAACTTGAAGTTCCCTCAGGGAGGAAAATCATCAGAAACCTCCATCTATGACAGAATAGAAAATATTACAAGATTGAAAGTCCCATGTTATTGTATTTATTACAGCTAAATACACAAACCTATTGCAGTAACTTATAGGCAGCAGAGTTTTCCCCTGCTAGGTTAGATTTCAGGAAGATGAGTCTTGGAGTAACCAGGAACTGTCTAGAATATAGAGGACTCATGTTTATACTGACATGACACACTGAAACATCTTCAGAGCCTAGTGCTTTCTGGGAATGATGTCTAAAGTTCAATAAACCCCCAAATCTGGGTTTCTTTACTTCTGGGTTCACTTTCAAGAAAAACGATCATCAATAGCCCATGAAAACAACCAAGAGCGGTGATAAATTTAGGA
>NW_017728997.1:6620353-6630501 GCF_001723915.1 Gavialis gangeticus
ACTTGTTAATTCTCAAAACATTTCATTCTGCTGATCACCAGGAACGGTTATGGAACACAAATTAAGAACCACTGCATTAGCTACTGCAATGAGCAAATGCAGGGCAGAGTTAAAATATGATTACCTGCAACAAATTAGATAACAAAAGCTATTTCAGAAGTAATTCTACAATATTTACTGCCCTTTTGTCTAGTGTTTCTTAAATGAGTTTAACTATTGCCAACAGATGTCACTATATTAAGCATTAATTTTTTCCCCCCACTATCCAATTACTAAACTAAAATTCTTTCAGAACCCCAACGTAAAGCAAAACCAGGACATTTTTGCTTTGATTCTGGTCATACCAATGAATGATCTCTGCTGCTCTCAGAACTTGGTTGTCTAGCTCCGATACTTGAATTATAGTGAACTTTGCAAACAGTTTAATTTCTGTTGGTTTCAGGTTTGACGACGTAACTTTTGTGTAGCTCTAATTTAAACTGAAATCCTTGGGCTCCATTCAACCCTGGAACTGGAGTGATGGGTCCATGGATAGGACAAAATTTCCTTTAAAGAGGAAGGGCTGCTGTAAATTTGTTCATACCTTCTTGTGCTGGAGGGACGACCATAGGTAGCTAGTGAAGACCTCAAAGTGAGTAGGGTGGGACTGACCAAGAAAGGAGAGCTATTTGTTCAGGCTGACAGACTTGTGGAATTTCTCTAACCCAACTTCTGTGAAAAGGCGTTGTATATTCACTGACTGAAATCCCTGAGGACAAAGGTGTATATTGCGCCCCTTGTCCTGATTGTTATGACTGTCTCTTTTCGTTAAAATAAACAGGCTAACTTCACTGGGTGAGAACTGAACAATGTCACACTGCTACACCCGGTCATATCTGGAAAACCAGCGCAAGTCACTCTCGACTGGGCAAATGACCCTATAAGGGTGAAATTACACATTACACTTGGAGCATATTAAGGGCACTTAAAGCATGAGTCTCCACATGTCAAAGCTTGTTAACTCGTGCTACATGTGGTCTGAGCATCTCAAAGTCACACCACTTTGGTCCGGCTTGTGTTAGGGTAATTTCAGTCTGCGCCACAGAGATAAAACGAGCACTCTGCAGTCTTCCAGCACTCCACCATGTACCACTCCTGGCTTCCCCCTCCCAGAGCAGGGGTAGAGCTCAGGCATCCTGGCTTCTAGCCATGCCCCTGCTCACCAGCCTTCTAGTGTCAACTTGAAGCTGTTCAGGCAAGAAACGGTACCAACCCTTAACGTGCGACTGCTCACAACACGTTCTAACTAACATCGCTTGATGTTCCACCAATTTAGTATGTTTTAAAAGTAAAATGCAACTTCACCCTAATTTGCAACTACTAACCCCTTTGCTAAGTGAGCTAAAAACAGCTGGATTACACCTGGAACAAAGCCCTTTATCCTGGGATCCTACAGACATACAAGCCCATTGTCCTGCTTTAAGATAACACTTTTTCTCCAGGGACAATTTTTAGCTAATTTGAGATAATTGCCATTCAAGCTGTATATATAAATGCTTGTCCAGCTCCTATTTTGATGCAAGTCAGAGTCTGGGGTAAATCAGACCCATGATAAACCCAATGTCTCTTTTTAACCTGAGTGACATCATGTTTCTCTATCCAGGAATGATTTACTTGCTCTCCTATGACATTGATTGAAGCCAACGTGGTTTCACAGCACTTCCTATTGGACCATCATGAAGCTACAAGGTGCCATCTGTTTTTAATTTTGATGTGGGAGCTCTACTTAAATAAAAGTAGCAGACAGGATCCACGGAGTGGCATCCACATCCACAGAAAGAAACCACTCAGCCCAACCTGTCAAACAAAGATAAAGTGCCTCAACGGTAGATCCTGTCAGTAGCAAACAGGAAGGAGAAGGAGACAGAAAAAAAGATAGGACAGAATAAAAGATAAGGAGGAGCAGACTGACACTAATTACCTGCAGCTAGAATGCCTCAAGTTAGTTGCTTGTATAAGTGATACTTAAACCAATTTTAATTGTTGTATATATTTGTCCTCTCTGTAGTTCAA
This sequence comes from Gavialis gangeticus, assembly GCF_001723915.1. Taxonomy (NCBI): domain Eukaryota; kingdom Metazoa; phylum Chordata; order Crocodylia; family Gavialidae; genus Gavialis; species Gavialis gangeticus. The sequence continues at coordinate 6,622,406 of NW_017728997.1, forward strand.
CTATTACTTCCTTTTCCTAAGATTATTATGCATAGGAGAAAAACAATATCTATCACCTTAAAGAAGGACTCACAGATTTAATCTGTCGGTTTGATTTCTGTTTAAAGCCATGAAGAGTTAGTCTAACAGTATTCTTCTGTATCTTTGCTTCAGCTAAGTCAAAGGCTCTGGTGTTTGTTTTAAAATATATTCCAATGTGACCTAGCTAATCCTTTAATACCAGGCTTTGACTACCTTTGATCAGGTTCTCACTGTAGGTATAAGAGATTAGATCAAACCTTTTTTATAAAGTTGCTCAGGCGGAAATGTCTTACCAAAGTTTATTAAGTGTATGGCCAACTCCAAGGTTGAAATAGGTAGCAACATAGCATTGGTGAGATGTCCTTTGAGACATCTGTGCACCTTTTTATTATATTACATTATACAATGCTACTGTAATGATATATGTAGGAATATCAGGTAAGCAGATGGGAACTAACTGCTGTAATTAAGGTTGTCATGGGGCTTTATTAGGAGTTCCCCTCTTTTTTTAAAGAGACTTGTCTGGGGCCAAACTATTGTCTGCTGTTTTTATAGATGGCTCTATCCTTCTCCTTCTGTGCTATCTTTTCATTTTTTTAATCAAGAGCATTATGTTGAAATAACATTAAGGTTACATATTTAACCATACACATTCACACACAGAGAGAAATGCAGGAGTTGAGGTTTTCATGGTATTTCATACGCTGGGAAAGTATTAGATTTTGTCGTTACTACTTGTATTTTGCATAGAGTAAGATAATAACTCAGCTGAAATAAATAGCCGTGCCGTCAGATCCACTGACTTAAATGGGGCTGTAAGTGAACACGAGGATCTGCCCACACAGATATGATTGCAACCGTGCAGAAGCACTAATACTTTTCATTTGTAACATGTGGGTATGTGTACACATAGGATTGTTCCTGAGGGGCCTGATGTAGGTCAGCTGATCTGCCCATATTTTTAATGGTTTTGCTGGTAAATATGAGGAAAGTGTAGCTATAATCTGGTGAAAAGTTCATTAGGACTTTCCACTAGGCACTACATTCAGGTATCCAATCTATTAAGATACCATATGATACTAACATTTTAAAACTACTTATTGACTTTGTTCAGTCAGAGGTGAAAGGCTCCGGCTGATGCTAAATCAGTCTCTGAACCCTTCTACCCTCATTCATTATGCCTCTCAATTTAGAAAATTGGTGTGCTATGTCCCTAATTTAAGATTATATATTTTATGTCATAATGAGCCATCACCAAGATTTTATTTTTTTTTAAAAGAACCCGTTAATGTCACTCTCATTATTTTGGTCTTTCCTCTTTACCTGAGATGCAGAAACTAAAATGTAAGAGGTTCAAGGAATGCAGCATGAGTTAAAAATGCCAAATGTCTTTTACTTTGCTGTCTATCTTGTGACAAGCCAACTGGTGCCTAAAGGTAAAATAGTAGGGGTTTGGGAGGAAACTCATAGTTTTCAAAGATTTAGTCAGTTATTAACGGAAGAAGTCACCGGGTAGTTAATGCACATGTGTCACAGATTCAGACTTGAATACAGCTCCCTGGGGAAGGCATGCTGTCAGATGTGCTGAAGAGAGAACTGCAAGTGGGCAACCAGTCAGTAGGAGATCATTAGTCTGCATGAAGAGTTGCGGCTCCTAAGTGATTAAGGGGTAACCGTCTACAAGACTGCATACATTATACGTAGTGGGGTTATCATAGCAAACAACTCTTTCAGATGCAATACATGGACACACAGAGAAATCTATATAGCCATATACATACATACAAACATATACGGGGAAGGGAAATCTGTGTACTGTTTTATTTCAGATCCTCAGCTAGTTTAAATGGGCAGAGCTCAAAAGGATTCAAAGATACTAAATTAATGTCTATCTTGGATTTTGTGTACCTGTTCCAAAATATTTGGGCCATATTCTATACTATGTCCCCGTATCTTGTGCTCACAAAAGCTGTGATGGATGACATCAACTGGACTGCTTAAATGAGAAAGGGCTATTGATTTCAGGTGGTTGAAGAAGTGCACGTCTAGAGTAGCCTGGAGGTATAAGAGCAAAAGTTTTGCAATTTCTTAGAATTCCTGAATAAACAAAATAACTCCCTTACTTGTAGTGCAGGATCAAACAGACGGCAGACTAACAGCGCGCCGAGGGAAACAAATGCGAGGAGACTTTCACAAAAGAAGTCCTGAAAACAAAAAATATTTCATCTGTTTCCCTCCCTTCCCTTCCATTGATAAACTTGTACATACTGAATCAGCAGTTTTAAAGGAAGGATTATGGTGGATTAATTTTAATCTCATCCATTTTATCTCCCGAGAAGCTTTTTACTTCTTGCTCTTAATAATTCAAACAGTGGCTTTGGCAGCATATAAAAAATAAATGATGGGCCAGGCACTTTAAATGGAAGTTACAACTCTCTATCCCTTCTCATTTAAATTAAAGTAGAGTTTCATAGGCATGATTTTAAATTTGTTTTTGCTGATCTTTCACCAGTTTCATCATGCTGAACCAAAGACAATGGAATTATTCTCTTCTTTAAGGGTTTTCAACCCCATAATGTCATGTTCAGTTCTGCAGTGGCTCTTTGTTTCTGACTTAGTATTTCTAAGCTATCTATAATACTAAAACACATTGAGATAATTCATGTTAATTTTGCCGTGTGGATAAAGCACTGCTTCTGGGTATGTGGGTTTTAAGCCATGGGTTTCAATGCACTTGTGTCAGTTTACACCTGATGAAGAGTCCAGATTCATTGTGAAATATGCTACATGTTTGCAGGATTAGGAACAACTTGATTGAGCTCTTTGCCTGCAACATGGCACTAGATCAGGGGTTGGCAAGCTGTGGCCCATGGGCTTGCAAAACTACTGGATCTGATCTGTAGATTTGGGGCTCTGGGCATGCTCCCTATGCTGCCATGGAGACAAATGGTGGTCCTAGTGCCTGCCCATCAGCCTGCCTCTGACTACAGTGGGTCATTCCTGCCCACAGCTGAAAAAGGTTGCTTATCCTTGCACTAGACAGCTTGCAAAGCCAATCAATCAGTGCATTCCTAGGGCAGACAAGAACCTTTTTAAATATTGTTCCTTCTTTTGACACATGCAATTAGCCAATATTGTTGACTAATTGGTATTTCTTGCTCCTTTCTAGCCAGACTCCAGAGCCCTTTCTCCTCAGAGTCATGCTGCCAGTGTTGCTTTGGTGGCTGTATCTCGTGCTCTCTTGTTACATTCTCTGTTTCCTATCTGTGGTGTAGTGACTGCTTCCTCTCTTATTTGCAGACACATTGTTCTAACAAACAACAACTAATGAAGCCCCCAACCCCACTGTGTAGCTCAGTTTCTAACTAGCCCCTTAACAGTCTTGTTTTGGGTGGTGACATGTCTTGTTTCAGGTGTCTATTCCAGAAATGATCTTGGTTGCTTTTTACATTTGTCCTGAAGGACACCAATTACATGCCTTTGCTTCAGTGGAATTTGACCCCAGACTCAGTATAATGAATATCAGACATGTGATGTGATAAATAGATAATACGAGTTTTGTGTCCTGTGACTAAATTGGTTTTCTTCCCACAAGGCCAGAGGGCTGGGATGCCTGCCTTCCTTCAGATTTTAGGCACTCAGTGAAATGACAACTCAGTTACAGAGCTGAAACTTTACTATTTAAGACTCTAAAACACATCAAAGGAGAAGCTGAGAAGAGCAAATGTAAGCAATTTTTGTGAGAACTACTACTTTTATCCTCTTACCCACCTGCTTACGTTTTTACTGTAACCTTTGCAGAACTCTGTGAATGGTTCTTTTCTGGTGGCACAACAGCTTGCCAGCTAGTTAGGAAAAGGGATCAAACCTCTCTGCTAGCTCAGGGGCTAAGTACAGACAAAATAAAAAAGCCCAAGGCTGAACTGATTCAATATTTTCAGGTTAATCTAAGCTGCATTGATTGAACCGATAAGCAAGTGAACAGACATTCATTTAGATTCAGGAATGCAGCCACAGGCCTGCACTGGCTCAGGCCAGAAGCTAGGGTGTGCTAGAGTATGCCTCCCTGCTCAGCTGGAGCAGACAGTTTGGGCCAAGGCTAGCCCACCCACCCCTGAGGGGGGAGGGTTGGGAAGGGGGGTTTGCAGAGGATGTGCAAAAATGCTGGGATGCTGGGTGGGACTGTGAGTTAACTTGACTCTGGAGGGGATCTGGGACAGAAGTCCAATAAACTGATTTAACTTAAAAAAGTTAAGATTGTCACTACATCTATCCATGTTTTTTCTTAAACTGTTTTTGGGCATTTGGAAGGAGGTTTATGTGCATTGAACTTCTGCTGTTATACAGATTTGAATCTCTTTCTGATTACTTATACTGGCTTATGTGTAATTTCTGTCCCTAGCCAGTGTGATTTTACCAGCAGTTTGTTTCTTGTTTTTGTTTTAATGTAACTTTTAACGTTCGGATCATTCATACACACTGTTTTGACCTTCATAAAAACCCTCCTGTTTTAATAGCTTTACTCAATGCAAAGTCCTTTCTTAAATGTGTACAGATTCTCTTCTACAGCTATTGCAACTATTCTACAGATATTGCAACATGTCCTCTTCATACTGTGCTGCAGTGTCTGGAGAACGGAGGGGGAATATAGGATATAATCCATGCAATGAGCATTACACAGGAAAAAAAGTCATGCTTTCATCTCACATAATTCTTTTCTAGCGAGGTTTTGGTTTGCTATAAATATAGTTGTTTTCAACCACCAAGGTGCCTGTCATTGTTGTGTATGTGTTTTTCGTTTTATTAACTAAAGGAGAAAAAATGATTCACCAAGAAATCCTGTACTGAGGACTTTCTGCAAAGCACTGTTCTGATTCTAGCACCACTACTATAAGCTGAAACCTGCCCGAAAATACGGCTGGCATCTTCACTTCACAATACACTGTATGAAAGACTGAGCTAGAAATTAAATCCAATTGCTAATTCTTCTATCAAATGCTCAAATTTAGTTACTTCTACTTACTAATTAAGCTTTGCACTGGAACTAAAAGTTCTTTCTGCTGTTGAGAAAATAGAAAATGTAGAAGAGATCCGGGAAAAAAAAGAAAAAAGAAAAATCATTAGCAGCTCATCCATTATGTGAAAATAGATGTGAAAATAATTCCCTGTCAACACTTCAGCTCACAGGCATATACTATACAGGGCCAATTCCATCAGGAATAGAGGCCTGAGATAGTTAAGAGTATTTGAATGGATTGAACTTTAATAACTCCCCTCCCCTTGGGAAGATGGAAATGTTTGAATGGATCTTTCTATCACATGTACATATAATATGACAGAAGACCCAGGTGACGACTTTTTTTAAACACTGTCTTTTCAAATAATGCCCTAATAATGACCAACATTTTTAAAACTGGATGTCTACAGTGGGGCTCCAAAATGAAATGCGAAGTGACAAGATATAGTCACAAGATAAGGGCCCAATGTTGGCATACATGTCTATTTTAATTGGGAAAATGTATGTTCTTTTTAAGATTTTATACAATAAAGTGGTAGAAAAACAGCCAATTTTTGTTCAGTCAACCCAGACAAAGCTATCAAATAATATCAGTGCCTAGCCCAGGCTTGGGCCACATAACTATTCCCATGAAATTCTGCATATGATTTTCGAGTGATATTTTAAGGTAGTTCTACGGAAAGAAGACTTCAATGTATAACAGAAAAGACTAGGAAAGATGCTGAACTGTAGCTTTGTTGTGAAATTACAGTGATGTTCTGGCATCATTTTCAAAGCAATGATGGGTACAGGGGGCAGGGGAGGAGATGGTCCAGTAGTTGGAATATTTAATACTGGTAATACTGGGAACACCTTGGTTCAAATGCCACAGCTGGGACTACAGTCATTGTTTCCTAAAGGCTGCAAAATTCACAAGTGGGGCTAGATAGTGTTTTGTAAAATGGATGCCACTGAAACTACTTCTGATTTAAATTGTCCCTTGCCTTTGTTCAATTTGTCAACTCATAATAAAATAGCACAAGCACTGACAGAAAGTATCCAAAAAATTAAATTACTACTAATGGGCCAAGTAACCCAGCTTTTAGGACCAACCCAACCTGGGAAAAGCAGCAGCTAAATGTCCAAGTTTGTATATGCAAAAAATGAGGCACAGTTATGGCACAAAATAGCAAAAAATAAGGCATACAGAAATGCAGTCTGAAAATCATTTAAAAGGAAATAATTCTTGAAATTTCCAGAAATAAATATGCCAAGAGACCCTGAAACAAAATATTGTTAATGACCTATATGAACATGGGGAAGGGGACGGCAACATTCCTTCCTTGCACTGTCCTCCCCTCCCTCCCCGCAAAAATGTACTTATATGAAAAAGATAGTACTGAGTTTGAAAACGTGAAGTAATATCTATTTTTTACCATAGCTAAATTATGGCCCTGAACCTGAGAGATACTGAGCATCCATAATTAGTCTTACCACAAATGCTACCCGATTTTTTTTTAATGGGGTTCACATTTCTTAAGACTTCTGATGCCTATTAAGTGTTTGATATTTAATATGAATTATTTAAACTTATTATTCACTTATTAATACTGTGGTAATACTCAGAGGCTGCAGGAGAACACAATTATGCTAAGGGCTATGGAAGTTCACTTTTTTCTATCTACTCAGTTGGTCTAATAAAAGAGATCACATCTACCCAAAGAACTGCCTGTCTATGTCCTTTGACCAACATGGCTACAACCAAAAATGTGAAAACAGAAGTAAACACAGGGCTAGGTCCATTGTGATACTGGAATACTGAGCACTGCCAGAGTTGACTTTTAAGGGCCTAACTTCAGGCTGGGACCTACAGCTTTGTGTTAGGTGCCTACATACTTCAGAATGAGACCCACAAAAGCCTATGTGCTGAGGAGGGTGTCACATGAAATAGCCAATAGGAAACATTGGTAAGTATTTTGAGCCTGACCCCTCTCTACCGAAAACATCTTCTGGGGTCAGGCACCAATTAAACCAAAGAAGGGATGCCCCCGTTTTGGGAGGACAGAGACTTTGGTCTTAGTTTGCTTCAATAATTTTTTCTGTGTTTTCTCTGAGCCACTGGATAAAAAGACAGAACTGGTCTGGAAAGTCCAAGCCTCGTTTTAGGTGCTAATGTTCTTTTGTGCATATGGGCCATCAACCCTTGTCTGAAGTGTTTGCAATGTCGACTTACAAAGTTGCTACTGCAGCTATTCATCATCCTGCAATCTGTATTCATTTGCACTCAAAAGTTACTAGCACCACTGATACAGTGTCATAGTTTTAAAGTCATAAAGATGTAGGGCTGAAGAGGACCCCCAGAGATCATCTAGTCCAACCCCTTGCTGGAGGCAGGATCTTCCCTATCCAAACCATAATCTAAACTCTACATAAGACTGCCATCAACCCTGACTCAACACAGACCTAATACCCTAACCTGCCACATGTAAAGTAGGAGAACCATGGCAGCCAGTGCTTCTATGAAATATTTTTGATATATGCTGAAGAGGTCCTGGGTAAAGGGCCGTGCTCCTGCTACAGACGAAGGCAAAACCTACCATAGTCCATACCAATTTGACAATGGGGTAAAATTCCTTCCTGACCCAAATAAAGCATCAGTCTGATCTTGAGCTGAGCAGCAAGACCCTCTACCCAAGAACCTCTGGCTTTGGTCCCAGCAGGAGCACTGGCACATCTCAGTCAAAGTCCCCAGCTCTGGCTGTAGCTAACATCCAATGCTTCTGGGAGGGCTTAAAAACACCTCAACACATATAGCAGAAAAGATGGGGAGGGGACAACCAGCAAAGCCCAGAAGCTTGGGAAATACCCATGGTAGAACATAGGTATATCTGAGCCTAGATCATCCCTGACCAGTGGCTGTTCAACCTCTCCTTGAACACCCCCAGTAATTCAGAGTCCACAAATTCCCTAGGCAGTCGATTCCACTGCTTCACTGTTCAATCAGCGAAGAATTTTTTCCAGATATCCAATCTAAACTTACTTTGCTGCAACTTCAAGCCATTGGTCTACATCCTCTTCC
>NW_017728997.1:6630829-6635339 GCF_001723915.1 Gavialis gangeticus
CAGGAATGCAGCCAGCTCCAGTTCCCTAAAGAGACAGGCTGAGGGTGTGGTCCCCTGTGTGCTGGGCCCATCCTAATTGAATGGTCACAGCACAGAGATTTAAATCACAGTGTCACAGGGCAGAGATTTTTGGGGAGAAACCAAGGTGGCTTTTTGCCACACACCTTTCAACTATGCTCCCTCTTAAGTGCCTTTTCTGCAAGCTGAACATGCCTAGCTCCTTTACACCTATCCTCATATGACTTGCTTTCCAAGCCCTTTATCATTTCAGATATAGGCACAGCTTTAAATGTTTTTTCTATGGACCTCGAGGTACCAGTGCGGCTCGTGAATGCTGGGGCGGATGGAGCTTCCCACAGGAGCACGGGGGATCTCCCTGCATGCTCGGTGATGAACCTGGAAGTGGACCAGAAGTACTTCTTGTCCAGTTCTAGGTCTGCCAGGGAGTGTGCTGGGGAGTCTCTCCCCTCCCCCCCCCCCGCACCTCCCTGGCTTAGTGATTGGCCATGGGGGGACCCTGGGTGCCCCTCCAAACCCAGGAGCCACCAGTCACTGAGCCAGGAGGGTGTGGGGGGCTCCCTGCACACTCCCCGGTGGACCTGGAAGTGAACAGAAGTGCTTCTTGTCCACTTCCAGCATCGTAGCATTCATGAGCCACCTGATACCTAGAGGTATGTAGAAAAAACATTTAAAGCTGTGTCTATGCCCAAATCATCGAATCTTTCCAAATCTCTCTGAATCGATTTGGTGGGTTCCAATTCGATTTGGAGAGATTAAAGGGTCTCCTGATTTGATTCAGATTTGGAGATTTGGCCACTGAATCATGCTGAATCTTCGCCAGATCAAATCAGGGACCGAAGCTTCACACAGCCCAACTGCTTATCCCAGAGCCCCTGCTCTCTACTTATTGCTCACCTGACATTGTTATCATCCATACTTCTGTTGCCATAAAGAGTTGAGCTGGATGTGGCGGTCTGAACGAAAATATGATTAGAAATGGACTTTTAAAAGAAGAGAGAACATAAGGATCAGAAAGAAAAAAAACAGAATATAATGGGATACGGAGCTAAGGAAGAAAGGTGACAGCATGGGGAGCTTTTTACAATTCTTATATTTCCTGCTTCTCTGTTTCATACTTGCTTAGCACGTGAGAGTGAATGGACAGGACAGGGAAGGAGGAAAAAAATGAGAACTTCTAACAGACAAGGTTCTGTAAATAGAGCAGGCCAACCTTCTGTACCATGCTATTGCTATGTATGTAATGTTCCAAGAGCCAAAAACCTGACAGTCACAAATGTTTGATGTACATCCCTTCCCTTCTTTATTTCAGTAGTTTTTTCAGCTCCAAATAAGTGTCTATTTCCAAATTTCCACTGCTCAGCCAGCATTTCATCATTCCAGCCTGTCGCATCATTATGCTGCTTAACACAATGTAACACCATGATACACTGACCTGACAAAATGCTGACTCCCTGCTGAAAGTGTAGTGTGAGAAATATACATTTCTTTTTCAGCTGGGATAAAAGGCTAGATTCAAAGAGTGAATATCCAGCTGGTATTAAAATAAGAATTTTGTTGCAGTGCATCCTGCACTGAGGAAGTCTAAATTATTATGTGTAAACTGTATCTGGTCTTTTTATGATGTTGAAAATACTTACTAATCATTCAGTTTATTTTAGGATAGATTGCTGCTAACATTTTAATAGAAGAAGCCTGATTTCTGGCAGCAGAAGCCTCAGTGCTCCGTCAACACATGTAGTCACCATAATTTGCCCTCTGTTGCTCATACACACACACACACACACACACACACACACACACGCATAGCCAGGTACCAAAGTTCAATTTATGTAGATGTGATAAGCAGCTGACAAGTTTGGAGTTGAGGGATAGAAGTGAGGATGAAAGAATTTTTCTTCTTTCTTATATAGGAATAATTATTCTGAATGACAGAATAAAGGGAAAGAGAAAATGGCTGTCACCATACCATACCACCTGCTACTTTCATCCTTAGACCTACTGTGTTAAGATGGGTGGAACAGCTCCAGGAGGAGCTGGGACAGTCTACGTCCTTGTGGGATATAGGAAACCTAGTGTAGCTGGTTGTCTAGTTACCACACACTCTTTTGTTTCCCTGGGTGAACTTGCCCACAGAACACAGCATAAATCATAAGTTTGCAAACATCAGGGACAAACAATAATGCATTGAACCAAACCTGGTGGTCTTTTCCCAGGCCTGGAGAGAGTACCCTGGCTCACTGCTGCAGCTTCTACCCTCATAGCCTTTTCTCTTGCCCTCCAGCTCCTGGGGGATTTTAACTTCCTCTGGGCCAGTCTTTTATCCTCATCAGCTGGCCCAGCCCTCCTAGGCAAGCCTGTAATCATTTTCTTACTGCCCGCAACTGGACTACAGTTCCCGAGACCTGCAGCCTACTATGCCTGCATTCAAACCCTTGTTTTCTGCACCCTTGATGAGTGCCTCAGTCACCAGCATCTAAGTTATTCTGGGCATGGATGGATTTCTTTTCTGCTTTCTTAAGGAAAAATCCTCTCCCAGCCAGCACTTGTCCTTAAATGCCCCTTGACCTTTTTGCAAAAGTGATGGATAGGCATGCTGTCCAAACATATTCCAAACGCAGTAACTGTATTTTCTCTCCCTAAATTCCTCTTGCACTTTCAATTAGATACAGTATTCTCCACCTTCATCATAAACTGTCATTTCCTGTTTCAATACAGAAAGAAATAGTCACCATCTTGTATCACAGAGGTGGCTGTACTACAGTGTTGAGTTCTATAATTTGTTTGTAAACACTGTTTTTGGATCCCTTGGGATGGAAGATGCCAATAAAAAAACTAATTTCCCAACAAGCAGTTACTTCCCAGCAATATATGATATTCTCTGTCTGTGGTAATTGTATGGTAAGCATTATCAAATACTTTCTATTGCATATTGGAAGCAATCAAAAACATAGTGAACAGCCACTATACAGTGCTAGACCTTAAAGTTCTGCTGTTCCCTCAGGGAGTTCTTTGCCTTTCAGAGTGAATGATATAAAGCACAAATTATATTATTTTAAAAATAATATTTATACTTTTAAATAATAATATAAATAATGTAAATACTTTTTGCAGGACAACACAGACGAATGGACTGGATGGATCTACTTTGCCTTTGCACAATTTTTTTTTCTATTCAAAACAGACTAGATTATCCACTTGCGTAGACTAACTTAGCTCTATTACCAATCTGTGGTTGAGCCAATTTCTGCCTGGATCTGGCCTGATATCATTAAAACTCTTGTCAGGTTGGGATGGTAAAGAAAATAGGTTGAAGTGGTTGAGAAGTAACAGACCATGTAAGTCCTACAGGTAATGTTCTTTAGTCTTGTGCCTTGCTGGGTGACAAAAGTGAAGGTGATGATCTCAGATCCATTACAACAGGCTGTTCCCATCATCCAGTGTGTATTCATATGTGGAAATAACTTTGTCACCGCTTTAGGGTGTTACTGTGTTATCATTGAATACATTTACACAGACATTTCTTCTTGTATCCATTAAATGGAGCATGCCATCCTAACAGCTCAATCTGGATTTCAGCAATCTTATCTTGAAACCAGCAAGGAAATTCCTCAGAGCACAGAAACTGGATTTCCCCTGCCCTTTGCTCACACTATAGTAAACTATATAATTCATCTTCATGGCAGAGAGATTAACAGTACAAAGACCATTTTTCAACGTGGGCAAGCTTCGAATCCTCAGGTGCAGTAAGAGGAACATTGTCTGATCTCTAGATTAGCTGAATTAATCACTGAGTGGGAGAGACTCATTGTGGACAGGCTAATTTCTGCTTCGTTTCCTGCTCATGTTCCCTTCCTTTCCCTGCCTCTGCTGGAAAATGGAAATTATGATGATACCCATAGCGTGACAGTATTGTCTGGCTCAGGTTTATCATAGGCCTGGGAGATAATTTGTGAGGGCTCACAATATTTGGAGAAGTCTTGGGATGGTAGGTCTTCTTGATGAGAGATTAAGAGTGGGATGTGGGGAGAAATACGATTGATACAGTTGGTATACATTTTGGTTTAGATGGTATTGCTTGCCTAATAGCTATTAAAGCCAAATTCATCAGCATAGTTCTACACTGGGTAAATGTGGCCTCTGTGCTTAATGTTATTTTATGCTACAAATAATAATAAAATTGTCAAGACTTTACAAACATTCATATATCACTTGAAACACAGGCCACAATTCTGACAATCAGTCCAATTGCATTTTCAATCAAATGCCACCCTACAGCAGTTTCCTAGGTAACCAACATACAGACACAGAAGCTAACTGCAAAAAGCAAAAAAAGGGGGAAAAAAAGAGAGACAGAGAAATAGGGTAGAAATGGCCTCTCTATTTTAAAAGTTTAATTCCAGGTTTGGTTGCATCTCTGCTGGGCCCCACCTTGACACACTCATTAAAAAATTCAGCACGGAGGTGGAAAAGGATCTGGGAGTCATTATTG
>NW_017728997.1:6635350-6636650 GCF_001723915.1 Gavialis gangeticus
ACTATGAAACTATGAAAAAGCTGAGTTTTCTGGCATGTGACATGATCTGGACCTTCTAGGCACAATAGATTATGTGAGCTGAGGGCTTTCTGAGTTCACTGAGATTTCTATTATATGCTACTGTGCTTTACAGTTAATAAGGGCAGGTTATTTACAGTACTGCACTTAGAGGCAGCAAAATTTCAATTTTTAAAATTTAAGGTAGGGACAAAGGACTCAAGCTATGAAAGGTCTGAAATATTTAAGTTCTGCTTAACTCCCACTTCTAGTACCCAGTTCCCAAACTGATCTTCAAAATACTCTATCAGATTCCACTCAAGCTTGGAGGCACCTCTGTTTGAAGCTCCCTCACTACACAACGTTAAAACTCCCCTGATGCTATTTGACAGAGGAGGCTGTTGCCTATGAAAGCTTATGCCTCCCTGAGCCAGTTAGTCTCTAAGGGAATTTTTACATATGCATGTGCCGCAGCACCAGGCACTTTGAAAAGTACCCAGTGCTGCAACGCATAGTTGTATAAGTGGCATCAGAGCACAGAAAATAGCGGTGGTCTACTTTTGAATTAAAACACATCAAAGGTGTTTCAGTTCAAAAGCGCACCGCCGCCATTTTCTCCATGCTGACGTGCATTTTGCCACTTATACAACCGCAAGCGATGCAGTGCGGTGCGTGCCAGCTCGCATGTGGAACAGATTTGATTAATCGAGTCTTCTCTGATATGCCAGATCTGCAGCATGTTGCAGCATGAAGTATATCTATAAATACCCTATGGCCGTTGATCTCAACCAGGAGTGCCTTGAGATCATTACCAGGGTGCTTTGGGTCACCACACAATGCTATCATTTTTAGGTGTGCAACAATCATTCACAAGATAAACCCAGAGATTTGATATAGGGATCCACAGTGTTAAAAACATTTTGATCTGTTGAGGTCCAATTTCTTTGCAACAGAAGAATTGCTCTATTATCTTTCTGTAGTCAAAAATTGAGTGAAAATTTAGCTGACATTTTCTGAGGAGTGTCCCAAGTCAACAGACTACCCTGAGTCTATCAAGGGATACCTTTGAGCCTGAAAAGGTTGAGAACCACTGATCTAAGGTGCTACCCTGTCCTGCCTTCTGCCTGAAAGAGAAGAATTAGATGCCTGCTTCCAGGAAGTGGCTGAGAGGCCCAAGCAAGTCACAGAGGCACCATGTTGAATGTCTAAAGCTGAAATATGTATGGGATTTTAAATACACCCTTATCATTAGTGTTTGCAATTGCTAGCCTAGACAGCTCCCTGTTTAGCATGATGGCTGTTG
>NW_017728997.1:6641650-6652574 GCF_001723915.1 Gavialis gangeticus
TTTACATACACCCTTATCATTAGTGTTTGCAATTGCTAGCCTAGACAGCTCCCTGTTTAGCATGATGGCTGTTGTAAATTGTTCTAACTCCCCCAAGCATAGGTCAGAGAGACCAAGTACCTAGCTCAGGGCTACAGTTTCTACTACAGAAACCAGGCAGCTAATGGTTAGATGCTATGGTGCTGGGTGTTGTGCAACTTAAGTACCTGATCACAGATACAAGAACAATGACCCAATGGACACAGCCACGCAGATTCCAGTACTTATAATTCTGCTGTTTTTTACAAGAAGGAATAATCCCCTGAAATCCAAAAGTGAAAGGTGTCCTAGTTAGATAAATTAGGTAGGCAGACGTCCTTGTCATCCCTGCACAGCCACAACACTAAGTGTGCCTTTGGTAAACAAATGTAGAACACTGTCATCGCTGCAAAAATATATGCACTGCTTGGCCCCGGTCAGGGAGATGTCCTTACGGTCTTTATCCTGACGTAAAGGCTTTTGAGCAAGTTTTACTGAGGGCATTTGGAACGAAAAGCTCTCTTGATCTGTAGGCATAGGCAGATCTCACAGGTCATTACACTCACAGACCCAGGGGCCTTCCAAACCTTTTTTTTAATTCTGCTTCTTTCAAGTAGCTGTCTAGCTGGGGATTGTGAAGCCCAGGAGCCAAGTGATGCTGGCAGACTTGACAAGGTTTCCTGCCAGCTGGTGGGAAGTAAGTGGAGGAATTCCTGGGCTTGTCTCATTGGCTAAGTGCAAACAGTCAAAAAGTCTGAGGCTGAATCGATTTAATCTTCACAGGTTAGTCTAACTTGCATAGACTGAACCAATAAGCCAGGGAACAGACGTTCACTTTTGATTCCAGAAATGCAGCCACATGCCTGCAGTGGCCCAGGCCAGAAGCCTGGGGGGTGTTAGAGCACATCTACCTGCTGGGCTGGAGCAGACAGCTTGGGCCAAGGCTAGCCTGCCCAACCTGTGGGGGCGGAAGGGGTGTTTTCAGGGAAGGTGCAAAGCATTCTGGGATGCTGGGGGACTGTGAGGTAACTTGAGTCTGGAGGGGATCTGGAATAGCAGTTCAATAAACTGATTTAACCTTAATCAGATAAGTCTGACACTATATCCATAGAGGCTTATCTTAAACTGGTTTGGCCATTTTGAAAGCAGTTTATATGCATTGAACCTCTATTGTGTTACAGATTTGAACTGGTTTCTGATCACTTATACCAGCTTATGTGTAACTTCTTTCCCTAGTCAATTGTGTTTGAGCACTAAGTGTAACATCTTGATAAATGGGTTGCCATGCAATTCTCAGCTAGCTGATGAGAAAAGATTCAAAGAGGAGACAGGTACAAAAGCATTATAATTATTTAAAAAAAGAAGACATGACCCATAGAGTTGACTCTGTAGATGTGGAGTGCTTGAAATAGTTTCCGAGTGCAGGAGTTCAGCCAAAATGCTCCATTGCTTGTTGGCCACATAATGCATTGCCTGTGATAGAGTCTAATACCAGTCAAGGTGATATAATAAGTGACTAACTTATCTCACTAATGCTTGATTTGTAACAGCTGTAACAGAAATGCATGGGTTTAAATAAATACCCAGCCAACTAAGCCTGACTTGGCACCATACATCCAACACAGATCTTATAACCAGATGTGTATGATTTTAAGTAAAAACCATTGTTTTGAATTTTCTAAATGTTTTAATTATCTTCTTTAAGTGACACTTTAGTTTAAAAAATCATTACAGTCTTCAGTTATATTTATCCATTTATAAAATCTGCTAGTTTATGAAATCAGACTGGTTTTTGCCACTGAAATAACATAACCTTTTCATTGCTGATAAAGTAACTTCCTTGTTTGGATACCAGCATTAGTGATGTTAGCATTAGGAACAAGGTTTTGATAAGCATCACATGCTGGCAGATGGGAACAAATCATTGTATGCCATATGTAGACAACAGCTATTGTGACGTTTTCTTTCTCATTTCCCCATTACAGATATTTGGATATTTCCTTACAAAAAATGCATGCATTTAGAATCAAGAGGACATTGCATATCTTCTCATAAGAAACTCAAGGTTGTACAAATTTGGAAGCAATATTATTACCCCGATCAAATCCTGTTGTTTCTCTACCCAATGTTTAAAGTCTTGGCATCACAATGTAAAGGGTCAAATTTTGCCTTGGAGTAAATGGTTGCAAATCTCATTGAGATTAATAGGTAGTGTATCCTGGAGAAAAACTTGTTTCTTGTGGGTAGAGGAATTCTATGTGCATCTATGTATGGAGGAGGGCCAGTATAAAGGCCAAGAGCTAGACCAGTCCAGAGGACTTGGTGTCCTATAGGTGTTCCATCATAGCGGGAGAGAAGTGCTATTTACTGGTACCTTTCACCCTTAGTGACCAAGAGGAAGAGCAGCACTGAGGGGAAGACAAAAGGCTTTAACTCAGACTGCCATTAACTGTTAGGAAATGCCCAACTGGAAACTACCCTCACCATAATGATCTAGAGATGTGCATAATGTTATAAATAAGAGAATAACTTACGGTGGCTGGATTTTAAAAGGGACTAAATTATTTTCTGACCAGCAACATTTGTGCAGTGATTACACATTGCAGATAGATAATGATGAGAAGTTAGATAAAGACAGTCCAATCTATTGCTTTAGCAGCCCAATTGAACACTGTAAATATTTGCTCCATGCTACCACACGTTTTTTTTTTCAGCTCTTTCATCTTCAGCGCTGTGCTCCTAGCAAAGTTTGCTATAGGCATTTCTTGCCTATTCACAGCAATGTGGAAGGGACTGCAAAGGTCATCTAGTCCAATCCACTGCACAGATGTAAGATTTGCTACATGTTTGCACAAAATAAATATTATAAGATCATGATCACTGCTGTTCCTGTAGCTTTGGAAGTAGTAAGGAATGAGGTCAGGAGGAGGGTACAGATTAAAGCATCAAAGGTTTGCACTACTGATTATTTTTGTGTAAGCTCCAAAAGGAAAATAGGACATATTTCTGAACATTTCATAAGCATTATAATCCTGGTGGGTTTAAATAGGTATCTATAAAAAAAAAAAATGGTAGTGGACCAAAAAGGATCATCGACTTCACGTGGTGGACATTTTGTTCCATCCCGCCTGGAGCTCCAGATTGTGGTGCTCACAATTTCACAGAGAGGCACTAAAAGCCATAAGAGGAATCCCAGGATCTTTGTGGATCTCACTGACACTCCCTTTTCCCCAGAAATAAATAAAACCCTATATCTGCAAGGGGACTAGTGGTGCAGCGGGATGGTAGTTCAGTCCTCCTAGCTAATATGTAATTTGGAGCAATCTGGGCATGAAATGGAAGATAAAGCAAAAAGCTTGAGCAGCAAGGAGGTGACTGAATTAGGAGAGGAAGGGGGTTTTTCCAGATCAAAGCAGAAGAATGTGCTGAAAAAGGCTCAGCCTGCCATTCATCCCTTCTTGGAGAAGACCAAATATGTAGATTTATAAAGAGTGGCTTCTACATCCTCCAAGCAATCTTGGTTTATCTCCTGAATATGTATATACTAGTATTTGTGATGTTTTCTTTTCCAAGGCACATGCATTTATACTATGCAATTTAGCCCTTTGCCTGCATTTGTCATGCTCACTTTGAAGATGTACTAACATGTCTGGATGCTCAACAAAAACCATTAAACCATTCAGGTTGGATCATTCTCTCAGTCTCATACTTTCCCACAATTTGTCACCGGTTTGAAAACATTTAAACCTTCCTTAAAAGTGTTCAAGCGCAAGAGACTGAGACACCTGCAAATTACCCCATAGACCATGACATGGGGTGGGCCACCCGGGTCATGGCCCGAGCAACTTTTAGCATGTTAATTTAGCAATCTATGCAGTTAAAAAAATAGCTAAAAAGTTTGAACTGGAATGACGACTGCACATTTGTGGGTTATATAAATTAACATACTAAAAGTTGCTCGGACCATGGCCCGGGTGGCCCACCCCGTTCCGCGGCCTATGAATTGCCCCGACTAGCATGATTTACCTCCAGAGTGGGGCGGTGGTCCACACAGCAGTACCATTCCCTGACCTTGGCGGACTGAGACTGTACTTCTTGTTCTTGTTTTGAAGTTTTCAAGATCTGTTAAGAAAGAGAGAAGGAAGAAATGAATGAAATGGCATTATTGTTGTCAATCAGCAGGGTTGCATGTATGTTAGGGCTGTTTTCTTTTCTGAGGGAGATGCAAAATGAAAGGAACTTGGAAGAGATGTCTGCTGAAGTCTGCTTCTAATACATAGGAAAAACAGGCTGCTACCTAGGGCAGCAAAATAGAGGCAGCAAAATGCTCAATAAATGTTCACATGGATAACTATGGCTGGGTAGGGGTGGACAGTTGTTGATTCACCTATGGCAGAACTCTCCCCCAGAGATAACTCTGATTACATATGGCGCCCGTGCAATTAATATAAAGCCATTCTGAGAGGAAGTATTGCTGTAAACTGCCGTTTATCCTCACTCATTTTACACCCCGTGCCTGAGCGCCTGCAGATTATGATTCTTTGTCTTTTGTAGGAGCCTTGCTATTGGTGCCTCACACAGCCTGCGTGGGAATGCAGATCTGCAATCCTGAGCACTGCGAAGTTCCCAGTAGCAAAGCCCCCTGATACAGCTGACATACATTAGCTACACCGTGCTTTATTACACCACATTTTTCACTTTATCTTCCCCACCCACATATGCTTTCTTATAGGCACCGTGAAAACATTTTCTCTCTCCCTGCCCTACACACTGGGTTGAGGAAACCTACTGTTAATTGTTGATGCCATACTTAGTGACCCAAGTCCTGGCACCAAATATTGATCAGAAGCATCAGCTGCTGTGGGAGCTCTTGTGCAGTGAGTCACTTAAGTAGCCCTTTTATTTTATACAGAGACTTGCTTTGGAGTCTTCACTTCTTTTTGCTTTCAATGAAGCTGAGCCATTTTTGGCTATATCAAAATTGTCCTTTGGTGCAACAAAAAGACACAGCAAGTACACAAGCAATACACGCATTGAACAATAAGAAAATGATCATAGCATAGCAAAATGAGAACATTATCTCCTTCAATATGTTTTTTAAGAATTAACATAGATGCATGCACAGTACAGAAATTGGAGGAAGTCTCTGCTCTGTTTCAGACACAGCACTAAATCAGGTTTTAATCTCAAAGAGTTTTCTTAAATCCTGCAAAAATATGCTCTTGGCTTATAGGAGTATGGTTACATACGTGCAAATGGTCTGTGTGACAGCAGTCTCCTTCTCTCTTGCCCCTTGGGCTGAGAGATTTTCACTACTGCCTCAGTCACTGTGAGCATATGAATATAGGGAAGGCATTATTTGGAGGGGAAGATGGATTATAATATTCATATTGAGATAGTACCAAGGGGCCCCAGTCCTGGACCAGGATTTGAGTATTTTAAACACAAACACAGACAAAAAAGATGGCCCATACCCCCCAAATAACACAAGCTAAGTAAAAATAGTGATTGCAATGAAAGTGCTGGTTACTTACAAGATTAGCCATATTTACATAATGGTCAACTTAATTTCATTGGACCACTACTCTCTACATGAGTCCATCTTAAAACGTTCCATTATCCTGCAGTATACACTCTTTTTCTTGATCAAATAACACTGTCCACATTCAGAGGATGGATAGCTCTTGAAGGGAAATGAAGGAAACCTGTGCACTGCAGCGAGTTGTTTGTGTAAATGTGAGCACACCAACACAGTAGCGCAACTAGGGTGTGACGACTGGGGCACAGTTACCAACTAAACGGGGGTCAGGAGGGCAGAAAAAACCCATTGCTGCAGCAGCCGTGTGATTCAAGCATTGCCAAAGCAGCAGCTGGAAGCAATAGTATAACCCACCCCTGCCCCAGTTAGTGAAGGAGCTTGTTATTCCTCTGGCCAGAAGTCACTGCTGACCTCATGTGTTGCAGCTGTGCCAGGCGCCCGGCTGTGTCCTTACACCTCTGCTCCAACACAGCAGCACGTCTCAGCTCCTACTGATGTCAGTCAACTAAATGAGTACATTAAGGGCCGTCAGCTCTTTGCAGAGGTGCTTAGCCGTTTTCATGATTAATATAATATTGACAGATCCTGATGAACATCTGGACCTATCTGTAGCAAAATCAATGCAGGATGCAGCACAATGTATGGATAAGGAAAGAACAGCATTAGTGGAAGCCTCTGGATTGGACATCATCAAGTGGTCTGGGTCTATCCAACAGTATTTTGGTCTGGCAAACTTTCTTTGCCTTCCTAATCCATTACAAATCTGTCGCTATTCATAGTCTAGAGAAGTTGCAGGAAATCAACATGGCGAGAGCTCTTTAAGAAGGGGAAAATGGACTTTTACACTTAGTAATGGGGAAGCAATTTTTCTCGAGGCCCAGCTCCGTGTTGTGTGGGCACCCAGAATTCCCCAAGGAGTTATGACTGCACAAGGATGCAGGACAGGACAGACCCCATTTGTATGGATTATTGGTACGAAACCAAAATGGTGTTGTGGGCTGGGTGATAAAACGTGATGTTAGGAAACATTTTTTTTTAGCAGGAGAACCAGTTTCACAATGGAATAATCTGCCAAGGGAGGGAGGCATAAATAATAAGTAACAGCAGCAGCACACTACAGTGACTGTTGCAGGGCATCCCTGCCCAAGGGGCTGGAACTGTAGACTTAACCATACAAATAGTCACTGATCATGATTTCCTTTGGGACTATTCACATGGGCAAAGATTGCAAGATCAGTTCCCTGGAGCAGTGGAGCAGACTGCATGGCTCAGGAGATCTTCTCCAGTCTGTTGAGCTGCTGTTGCACAAATCCAAAGACATGTCTTTGCTCCATCGTGAGACTTTATTGCCATTGTTTTTCTTCTGCCTTACTTCAAGT
Source organism: Gavialis gangeticus (assembly GCF_001723915.1). Classification (NCBI taxonomy): domain Eukaryota; kingdom Metazoa; phylum Chordata; order Crocodylia; family Gavialidae; genus Gavialis; species Gavialis gangeticus. Next base: position 6,648,587 of record NW_017728997.1, read on the forward strand.
CAACACCTGCACTTCGAGCAACGCATGTGGTTAATGAGATCAGCTTGAGAACAAGAAAACATTTTGCACAGTGCAGCCGTACAAAAGACAGGATTCCAGACCAGTGCAAGCTTATTATTTAAAGCTTATTATTACATTCTTACTGTTGCCACCTCTGTCATGAGTCTTCCCATATTTGATATTTTGCTTGCAGCTCCATCTCTTAGAGGGGAGTGATTACATGAGCGTCTTGCTTGTCTTTTTTATACAAATCTGTTTACATTCTAGGTTGTAGGGGGGAAAAACCTTGGAGTTAGTGCACTTCAAGGATAGGTACAGACATTCAAAAAGCCTAAGGCAGAATCCATCTAAGTTGCACAGTTTTTTCTAAGTGGTGTGGTTTAGATCAGTCATGAACAGAACGCACATTCACCCTTTGGTGGTGGTGGGAGGGGGGAATCTTAGACTAGGTTCCTACATTTTTAATTCAGTCTGTGTGCAGTGTACTTCTGTTTTGTTATGGGTATAGGCCGATTTCTGATCACCAGGGATCCTGGTTTCTCTGTTTAAAAAATCACAGATCCTCTGATTAAAAACCTCCAAATCCATGATTAAAATGAAACACCGCTTTATACATAGGTATCAGTTGAAAACAATGTTTTATTGATATATTTACAATTTGAAAGCAATTTGGAAACCTACCAGCACCTCATCCACTATAATAAAATAAATTCTAAGTACCTATACATTTTTGGTATTTGCTTTTGAGTTTTTTATCATGAAAAAATCAGAGCTCCCCCCTGCCCCCTTTGCTCACCAAGACACAAGTCCAGGCCCCTCACTCCCAAGTCACAACCCTCCAGCCCTGCTGGTAATCCTCACTCCATATCCACAGCCACCAACTGCTGGAAGGGGCCCCTAGCTGCCAGGGCTATGGGGCCCCCCAGGGTGGCACAGCCAGAACAGAGCCCATGGGTGGGGGTGGGAGTGGGCTGCCTGCTGTGGGCTCAGGCTCCCTACCTTGCTGCCCTCTCCCAGGGCCTCTGCGGCCCAGTGGGTGAGACCCGGCATGGCAAGGCAGGGCAGGGCAGGGTCGGACAAGGAAGTTTGCTGCCACTTCTGGAAGCTCTGCATCACCCTAGCAAAGTGCCCCCTGCCCGCCTGGCAGCAGTGACGAGTACAACTCTGTGCCACCACCCCCTCTGCTGCCAGGTGGGCAGGGGGCACTTTGCTAGGGCGGCACAGGGCTTGCAGTGGCAAGGAGCTCCCCTTGGAGCTCTGCCAGCCTGCAGAGGGCTCTTTGCAAAAGTGGAAAACCTGCATGTTCCTCTGCGAAAATGAAAAATCCATGTTTTTCTTGCTTAAAAGGGAAAATCTGCATTTTTTCCATCTTCCCATGGGAACCGGAAACCCTGGATCCTTCCTCACTTATTATATTGGTACAAGTGTAATGTCTGTACCTGGCTCAAAGGCTCAGAAACAAGAAGGCAAATAAAAAGCATTTAAACAAATCTCATGATTTTATATTGCTAAATTCATAACTCTTTTGCATTTAAAGGTACTAAAAACTATGGACTGCTTCTTCCCTACTCAGCCTTGTTCTTTACTGCTTATAATCATGAACACCAAAGGATTCCTACTGAAGCCAGAAAGACTATTTCAATGAACAGTGCTCACCAATATAAGCAAGGGTTGCCCTTAATAAGCAAACAGTAAATTAAATATATTAACTTAATACATGAATATTTAGATTAGAGTGTGCAACCCCATTAACCACAATGGGAGAACCATTTATACATTTTGTCTTTGTGTACCTTGGTTTTTTCTCTGTCAAAGATTGAGTGGGGAGGGAGAATAAAGGGCCTTTTGGTCATGTGTCATAATCAGATCATTGTTGCCTGAAATTCTGAAATTCTGGTTATATTTACATGGAGAGAGAGTATTCAGTGTAATGATGGGTGTGAACACAGAGAAAGTCTCTAAGTTTTTTTTTGGATGCCGGCAAAACACCTAGTAATCTATTTATGATATGAAAAGTGCAGGAAGTAGCCCATTTGGGAGATCTGCAAGGAATACTTGGAGCTCACTTCCAAGTAAATTCCAGGTTGAAAATATAAAGATCATTCATTGTAACATACTGAATTTTGTAAACAGGGCCTTGACTTTGCAAGCACTTATGCATGTACTTAGCCTTATTCAGTGAACAAAGGCACAGCTGTGAACCTGCTACTCAAAACAAATAGCTCAGTTGGTTTCAGTTGTGGGCAACTAATCATAAATGGGTGTATGAAGGGTTTTATGATCTAGTCCTACAGGAGGCAACACAATTAAAACTCAAGAAAAGGCTAATGCACTGCAAAACATATTTAGCCCATTTATTTCAGAACCAGCAGTTTTGTTTTCTTTATACAACTTCATAGTGTGCAAATGATTGTACCATAGTATAACTGGTAAAAATAATTACACTTTATTAATAAGAGATTTCACTACATCATTATTTTTCTATAAAATCTTTCTAGAGAAGTGTGAAAAAGCTGAGCTGCTGATTTGCTAAATGGGTTACAAAGCATCAGGATTAGCAAAGTGTTGAAAAAAGAGGCTCAGTTGTGCTCTCATTTATTAGGAAATGCAAGGAGAAAATTTCCCCGAAACTCCTAGTCAAATGGTGCAAAATGTTCCATTTTAGAATTAAATTCTGCACAGTTGAACAATCAATACATGGAGGCAAGACCACTTGCCAAACAAAAGCTAAATGCACTCGCTGACAATCTCTCCAGAAGCAGCTTTATTGCAAAAGTAGTGCTCTTACACATTTCTTCGATTTATGCTATCCTCAATCAAAGGAAACACACCTCTTCAGCGCCTCTCTACCCCTGCATGAAGAGTAGGTGGAAAATTGTTCTCTATATTTTCTATGATAAAGATCAATGGGATGGCTTCGGAGAAGAAATGAAAACAACCCTTTGCAGCTGCAGATGACTGTGAATTATAGTGCAAGCGGTTCAGTTATGTATGTCTCCCCTTGCAACTAGCTCTTAACCTGTCATTTATGCACTCCACTTTGACTTTCCCCCCAAATTCAAAGATTCTGCAGTCCATAAGGTGGATTTTTTCCCATTTTGGTTTATTGACAGCAGGGTTACATAAACCTAAATAGCCTATCCAATGTGTGCTTCACAGTTTCTGACTTCTTCAATTTGTCACTTTTAAGAAAAGGATACCTTAACAACAAGACAAAACAAGAAACAAGCTTCAGAACATGAATGTTTAAAACCAAGTCTTAAATGCTCAGAATTTGCACATTAAAAAAGTAAACAGATTAATTTGAAACTCCCTAAAAATTCAAGATTAACCTCGAATCTATGATTTGAAAATTTGGGACACATACCCCTCTTTTTTTTTTTTTTTAACAGCTGCACCCTTCTTAAAGGCATTTGGTACTTCGCAGGGATTTGTCATATTGAGATGTCAGTTAGATTTTGTGTTTGGCTTTCCTCGCTGCTCTCAGGAATCACAGATAAGGTTATCATTTAGTCTCCATTGAATGGCTAGCAATGGCCTTTTAACAAAAATTATAATTGCACACCTGCATGAAGCACACCAACTGGACACAGAGGCCTTGCACGGTATTTTCTGAGTTTGGTGACACGTGGACAAACATATTGCCATGCTAAGGAGTGAGAGCAGAACTCACTTCTCTCTTCTGCCTTGCTCCTTACATTATTTGGTTAGTTCCTTTTGCTTCCCTTTGCTTCTTTTTGATCACCCTTTCTTCTGTTGTGCCTCTCCACTCTTGCTGCCCATGCCCTGTTGCCTGGGGTCTACTCCCTCCCATTGTCTGTCCTCTTCTATTGCTAAAAATACCTCCTGTATTCTCTGTGCCCTATTATCTAAGCACATTTACCAAAGTTCCCCACCTCTCACCCATTCCCCTTAGTTCCTCTTTTCAATTATTTAATTTTGCTCTTGTACGAGCCCTAAACTTTAGACCTTTCCTAATTAGCTAGCC
>NW_017728997.1:6657574-6688602 GCF_001723915.1 Gavialis gangeticus
TGGGTCTACTCCCTCCCATTGTCTGTCCTCTTCTATTGCTAAAAATACCTCCTGTATTCTCTGTGCCCTATTATCTAAGCACATTTACCAAAGTTCCCCACCTCTCACCCATTCCCCTTAGTTCCTCTTTTCAATTATTTAATTTTGCTCTTGTACGAGCCCTAAACTTTAGACCTTTCCTAATTAGCTAGCCATCTCTTCCTGTTGGCCGTCCCATGAGTACACAGCCTTCCTTGCTGAGGGAATATTTTGCTTAGGTCCTTACAGCATAGGGACCAAGTGATATTGGAGGTCTGGTAATATGGATATAACCATCCTACGTGTGTTGTTTGGGCCTAGATCACTTATGTTGAAAGAGGAAATGGAAAAGCTAGATTTTTCTCTAAATATTCCTTATAAGACGACCTTGGATAATTGAGGCTACTTAAAATGCAAATTCTAAGATACAAGAAATGTTAATACTCCAAATATATTAAACAAATCAACTTCTCAGTGAGAACCACTGAAATCATGTGAAGTGACTGAAATGAATAAAACATTAAACATCATGCAAATATATAGATATGGTTACCAGTGGTGTAGTACTTGTGCTGGCCTGTCAGTGATGTATCAGACAATTATTTGGTCTTCATTTACCATGGTAGTTTTATAACTTAATAGGCTACCAAGCATGACATTAAGAATTAGGCTATATATCAAGTCCACAAAGCATTATGTGAGTTTTATACAAGAAACAGGCCTCAATCATTTTGGGGTATAAATCTCCTACTGGCTTTGTGGTGATATTGGTTTCTAAATAATTCCAGAGATTATTTATTTAAAAACAACATAATAATTTTAAAAGTTTTCATATCACACAAAATCAAGAATAATGCCAGTGGAAGTAAATACCTTAAAATGAGGTTATATAAATGACTAAACAAAATAAATAAATAAATAAATCACAATCTGAAGACCTTTGAAAAAGGGCAGAGGATTCCAGAAAACAGTTCTGACCACAATTAAACTGATTTCGCACAGACTTGAATTCCTATGTAGTTACCCTTGGTTTATATTGGGGAGAAACTCCTGCCACAAAATATGGAAGTTGAATACATGAAGAACAACTGTTCTGTAATGTCCCAGTTGCTTGGGGACAGTCACTCTATTTAGCTTATCTACCCACCAAATCTACTGGTTACGTTGAACCTTAGGAAAATAATGTCACTAAGAGACAGCACCTTATCATATTGGTAGTCCTGCTTAGGCTGATTCATAGGCAATGACTTGCTCCTTCTCACACAGCACAACCCTCTATACCGAATGAAGCACTAGTTATAAATGACCAGTGCAGAGTCTGATGATATATTATTCTTAACCACAGACAGACAAGGGAGAGTAGGAGCAAAACTTTCCATGATGTGGATCCAAAAGTGTGTCTGGAAATATACTACCCCCCAACATTTGCTGAACACCTTCACCAATAAGATTAAAATGCAAGTCATATACTAGCTGCTTTAACACAGAACTGTGTTTCATTATAGTCAAACCAAAGTTAGCAGGGATCTGGGTTTTCCGTTTCCCATGGAAAAATGGAACAAAAACCCTGAGGATCTCCCCTTTTAACTGAGAAAAAAACACATTGCTCATTTTAATGGAGGAACACGTGGATTTGGACCTGGCGCTTCTTGTCATTGTGAGCCCTGTGCCACCCTGGCGAGGTGCCCCTGGCCCATGGAATTGTGCCCCTTGCTGCTGCTAGGTGAGCAGGGGGCACTTGGTTAGGATGGCATGGGGCTTGCAGTGGCAAGGAGCTTCCCTGCCCAGCCCCGTTCTGCCCTGCCACACCAGGTCCCACCCACTGGACTGCAGAGCCCCCATGGGCTTCACTCTGACCATACTGCCTGCAGAGAAGGGGGAGCCAGGCTCCAGGCTCTGCTCTGCTGCAGCAGTCACTGCCTCCCATGGGTGGCAGCTGGGGCTCGGGCACTGCTGCAGGGGCGGGAGGCTGTGGACCCGGGTTGCTGACCCATAGCCCTGGTAGTTGGGGGCCCTTCCAAGCAGGGTCAGGGGATAGAGGGCTCTGGGTGGGGAGTGAGGGGCACCAACAGGGCTGGGGGGCTGTAGATGGGAAGGAGGGGCACCAGCAGGGTGCTGTGGGGGGCTGTGGCTTGGGAATCAAAGGTCTGGATCTGTGTCTTGGTGAGGAAAGGGGGCAGTGGGAGCTCTAACTTTCCATGATAAAAATCCAAAATCAAATACGAAAATGTATATGTACTTAGAATTTATTTTACTGTAGTGATTGAAGCACTGGTGGGCTTCCAAACTGCTTTCAAATTTTAAATATATCAATAAAACATTGTGCTCAATTGATACACACAACACACACACAGAGTGGCATTTCATGTTAACTGCAGATTTGGGGGTTTTATCAGAGAATCTGTGATTTTTAAACAGAGAAAACCAGGATCTCCGGGGATAAGAAATGCAGGCTTACTTAAGAGTGGGATGCTATAACCTAAAAAGCAATTAACTGGAAAAAGGATTTAGGAGTCAGAGTTGACCAGCAACTTAACATAAGCTCTCAGTAAAATGATGTGGCAAAAAGGGCTAATGTGATCTTTGGATAAATGACTGGTGAGTGGTGGGTAGGAGGCGGGATCCTTTTCCTTTGCATATGACACGAGTGAAGCCAACAATGGAATTCCAATCCTATGTAATTTCTGGTAGTTGCTATTTAGAAAGGATATTAAAAATTAGAGAAGGTATTGACTAGGGGTGTGCAAAACAGGCCCTATTCGATTCAGATTTGGCCCAAATCAGTAATGGTAATTCGAGTCGTTGATTTGGATCACTGTCCCTGATTTGATTCAGCTGAATCCGAATCTGAAGATTTAATGCCGTTTGGAGAATCAGCTATTCGGACATAGACACAGCTTTAAAAGTTTTTTCTATATACCTTGAGGTAGCAGGCGAGGCTTGTGAACGCTGCGATGCTGGGGTGCATGGAGCATACCACAAGAATGTGGGGGGCTCCCCCACATGCTTGGCAGTGAACCTGGAAGTGGACCAAAGTACTTTTGGTCCACTTCCGGGTCTGCCAGGGAGCACGTTGGGGGCCCCACTCTCTGCTCAGTGATTGGCCACGGGGGACCCTGGGTGCCCCCCCAGACCCAGAGCGGTGCAGGGGGACCCCCAGTGAACTTGCTGGGAGACACAGAAGTGGACCGGAAGTGCTTCTTTGGATTTGGAGATTCGGCCACCGAATCAGGCCGAATCTCTGCCGAATCAAATTGGGGACCAAAGCTTTGCACAGCTCTAGTATTGACTGACTGAAGGAAACACCACTTGAGTAACAAATGATGCTCAATCTCAGTGAAGCTCATCAGAAGAAAGATTAAGATGTACCTGATCTTTGAATATGAGGACCTTCTTGGGGAGGACATATTGGGTACTCAAAGCACTCACAAATTATGGAACAGGAGAGAAAGGCATAACAAGACCCAGTGGTTAGACATTGAGGCTGAACAAATTCAAATTAGACACAGTTGGTAGGGAGGGTGATTAACTATTTGTATAAAACTGATGATGAAACAGGTAGATTCATCATCTCTTGTCTTCCAATCAAAATCAGATGCCTGCCTAGAAAATATGCTATAATAACACCCATGTCATTGGGCTTGATTCAAAGGCAATTGGATGAAATGGAATGGTTTGTGAGATATAAGAAGTCTGACAACACAATTTTATAAAAGGATCAGGCACATAGCCAAATGTACCCATACACCCCGGCGAGTTTTGAGGAAGTATTTATAAGCATTAGGAAATACTACTTCTTTATGGTATCAAGAAACTTCATCTCTTGGTACAGCATCGTGTCACTGAATGAGCACATATAAAAATGTTGAGAACATCTCTGAAAGACCAGCACTAGCCATTACCAGAAGATGGTACGAAGTTGAGTAAAAGGTCCTAAATTCTTCCATATATGGGAGCAAAACATCAACCACCACATGACGAAAAACCAGACATAATCAAGTTTTATGTCTGCAAAATTCTGCTAAGTGAATGTTTTTGATTAAATAAAAAGAACGAGTAATTAAAAACTTGTGTAAAACACTGTTGTTATAATTCAAATGTAGGGCACGAAGAAATACAAACGAAGCAGGTAAAAATTGCATTGTGCTGTATGCAAATTTCCTTGGCTCTTGAACTGTAAAAAGTATGTACTATCCTGTGATTATTTAATGACTGAAGAAGGAAGGAAAGGGTTGAATCAGAGAACGGTTTTCAGATAAGTCTGCAGTTTCTTGATTCCAAACTAATTAAGATGAGATTCATTAATGTGATTGTTAAAAAGAAAAAAGTTAACTTGAACATACATATCTGAGTTTTTGTCCTATTTAATCTGAGTGTTCTTCCTCAGATATAGATTTCTTTTGATTAAAGAACTAATTAATTACGAAAATTGAGTAGGGACAATTATGCAACATGAAAATTATGATGATTTCACAATTTTGGAGACCAAAGTGCTTTCAACATGCGTCAATATGATACCAACTACTGATGCCAACTATATAGCCAAATTTCTTTGTTGAACACTGAAATATGTAACAGGGTGCAGTAACTCTACATTCATGTCAGGAAACAAATAACTATTTTTGCTACTATAATTGAAGGTGGAGGAGGAAGAATTAAGCAGAATGGAATTGGAATTTATGCAGGAAATCTGGGATGTTGAAGATCTTTGCTTTGGGTCTCTCTAAAAGACATCCAGAAACACAGAAGCTATGATTAGATACCACTTCAGGAGAATATGCACTCTATATACAACTTCCTTGCTTTCCATAAAGTAATACCTTTCACAACCTGTCCAAGGCTCTTCTTGCTTATGTTGATAGAAGCAACAGAACCACAATCTAAAGTGGGGTTATAAGAAGGCAAGTAAAGATGACTTGGCTACTTCAAAGAGTTTCTTAAGAAAAGAGAGAGAGAATTTAAAGTCCTTCTGCAAAGTGCATCTTTTGAAATTCCTAGAACTTCCTTGTTCATCTGGGTGGCATATGCTTGCTGATTAGATTGCTTTTTGTGCTGCACAGTAGATCATTCCAATGTAATCTAACCTATAATTATATCTTTTCAAATAGGACATGCCCTGAATTTGTATCTATAACTCTGGAAGAAACAGTGGAGGAAAAGATAAATCATGTATTTAAAAAATAAACTGATTTGACTTTACTGAGGAGCTTTAATTCCTGAATAGATTATGTGATGCAAATTATGAAAATGAGGAACACAGGTTAAATTGAAATCAAGAAATACCAATCAAAGTAGCATTCCTTGATTGTGCTAAATTCTATTCTGCATTAAGCTGGTGTAAAACAAGAGCAACCGAGAATTGACTTTGATTCAATCCCTCAAAAATTCTGATATTATTAAATATCAGCTGGACAATACTTTAGGCTTCCCTGCTGTAGAGACACGTAACTTATACGAGTTATGAATTCAGACTTGAATTCTGATAATAATACAAAACCTTAGTGGGAAACTCCTTCAAACATTAGCAGAACAAATACTATCAGTATCAAATCTGGCTGAGTAAAAGTGATGTAAAATGCATGGTCTGCTCTCACATGGTCTGCTCTCTTATGTATTTCATATTAAGAACAGCTACACATGCAAGGTCCTGATTCATGAACATACATACTAAGATAACTGAGGGATGCTGTTCAAACTGTATTGCTTCTAGGGTGTGTGTAGATGAAATGGGGACCCTCAATTGAAGCAGTGGGTTTTAAAAAACACTGCTTCAATTTAGGGCTGATTAACCCCCATGTCATACACACACCCTGCTGACTTGCATGTCTCTCCAGTAGGGAGGGGAGGGCGAGCTGCTGGTGGCTGGAGCGGTCCCTGGACTGTGGGCTGGGCAGGGGACCTGGTGCTTCCCTCCACGGCAGTGGCAGTCCCCCGCAGGTGGCACCTGCCCGCAGGCACCTGGCTCAGGCGGTCCCAGGGGGCACCGCAGCTGCGGAGGGAAGCACTGGGCCCTGGTGCAGCTCAGGCAGGCTTCGGGGGGGGGAGCGACCAGGTTCGCCGCTTTTCTTGGGTGGAGCTTCCTTTCCTGGGCTGCTGGCAGCCTGCCTGCAGGGCTTCTTGCAGAGCCCCTGAGCTGCACAGAGCCTGCTTTACTCCACGGCTGTAGGGGCTACAAACTAAAACTCCTCAGTGGAGTTTTAGTTCGCTGCGACCCAAGACATTTAAGGCGCATTATGCCACCGAATTTCCTACAGCGGCTGGAATTGATGTGCAGTGCACTGCAGAGATGTGCAAACAGCAACACTATTAAAGCGGTGCAAAAGCATTTAGCCTGCTTAAAAGTGTCATGCACACATGCCTCTTGTTTTGTCTACACATGGCATGGTACTAACTCTATAACAGGTTTCATATGGCCTATTTCACTGTAAGAAAACTTGAGATGTATTTAGAGCGTTATTAAAAAGTGTTTTATGACAGAGTTGCTATATGACCTTAGGTAAAGTACTTAACTTCTCTGCATCAGAGTTTACTCTTCTGTATAGATGAGTAGAGCAGCACTTGAACCACCACCTTAAAGAGGCTTAATTAAATAATATATACAAAGTGAGTTGACATCCAAGGATGAAATGTTCTGGATAAATGAGAAGTATTATTACCATGTATGCATTAAAACTTGTCCTTTAGAGTAAACTTGAATTTCTTAGAAGTGTAATAATATTTGCAGTTTCTATCATTTTCATTGATGTGATGCATCTGAACTCCTTACTTTTACAAATGCAACTTATTTGGATAGCATAAACCAATGCCAGCCTGAGGTTCATTATAGCATACTAACTCTCTGAAAAATATCCAAGGTCATAGAACTTGCTAGCTACAGCTGGCACATTTACCTTTTCTTCCTAGTATATCATTTTAAAATACATAACATTGTGTAACTTGCTTCTAAAAGATCATATGTAATGTAACAGAAGTCCAAAAAACTCTAAAAGGGCCAATAAACAATAAGAGTTGATACTTAATCATAGTAAGCGGCATACAGAAATTTTAACCTGAAACATATGGCATTTGATAGATATAATTATCCAGCTTTAGCTTGGGTAAGCAATATTTCTCCCACAAGTTTTAAGATTCACAGCATCAATATTTATAGGGTAGGGAGACCAAGTGAAAGCAAATCAGAGCTGCTGTGTTTCTCCACCCTTGATTATGAAGCACTAGGCTTTACATGGATCAAAGCTGTGATGCCCAACCTTTTTGGCTCCACAGGCTGGATGAATGGCCAGATGAGCGGCCAGATAAACAGCTGTGCAGCCAGGCAGCCGAGCCCCATGCAGCCTGGAAGCAGCCGTGTGCTGGCCCGGCCTGGCCGTGTGCACACAGATGGGGCTGTGCGCCAGTCTGGCCCTCCACTCTGGCAGAACCTAGCACAGAGGGCCTTGTTAACTGGCCTATGCAGTGTCCCATAGGTCTGGAAATTGGGCAGGAGAAGAGCAGCAATTAATGCTCCCACCACTTTCCTGCTGTCCAAATTTTGGACAGCAGGAGGAGATTCAAGGGTGGGATGTCATGGCTCCACAGGCCAGATCTGACCCACTGGGGTTTGAGTACCCCTGCTTTAAAGCAGCATACAGGGCATGTCTACACGAGACATTTAACAGCAAATTATCATAGTTTACTATGAAGTAAGCACGTGTGTCTACACATGCACGTGCTTACTTCACATTAAATGCAAGTAGAAATGTATACACCATTAGTAACAGTGCTGTACTGCTCATGCAGGCGCTTGACCAGGAGCCAAATCTGCTCCTGGTCAGCTGTCCACCAGGGGGCAGGAGATAGTCCCTGTCTGGGCTCCTGTGGCAGAGCCTGCCCCAGCAGCAGGCAGCTCCCGGGGGCAGGGAGCTAGGTCCTCCTACCCCAGCAGCAGGGAGCTCCAAGCCCCCTGCTCCCAGATTGTGACCCTTATCTCTCAGCCCAAACTCCATGGTCACAGGGCTCAGGCTGAGAGAACCTTATCTGGGAGATAAGCATCTCCCAAATCCCTCCCTACCCATCCCAGATAAGTGTTTCCCAGCCCAAGCCCCATGACTGCAGAGCCCAGGCTGGGAGATAAGAATCTCCCAGCAGTGGCCCCACGGTCATGGAGCTGGCATTGGGAGTTCCCTGCTAGCTGAGACTGATGAGCTTGTTCCCCACCCAGCTCTGTGCTCATGGACTTGGGTGGGGAACAAGCTCCCCAGTCCCATTCCATGAAAACAATTATGATCACAGAGCAGGGCCTGGGAGCTGGTTGGGACCTGCCCCTGACTGGGACAGTTCCCAGCCCACCCCAGATTGCACAGGGAAGCATATGCAGCTTGGAGGTGGCTAGGGACTATTCTGTTCTAGCCAGTCCCCAGCCAGCTCTGGGCTGCACATGCAGACTTCCCCATTCAGCCCAGGACTGGCTGGGAACTGTCCTGGTCGGGGCAGGTCCCAGCCCTGTGCCCCAATCAGGTGATTGAAGCATGGAGCTTGGAAAGGACTGCAGGGGTGGGGCAGGTCCTAGCCCCCTGCCCTGATCCACCAATGGAGCACTTAACAGAGAGCTACTTGCTAGCTGCCCCACTGGTGGATTGACACAGGGGGCTGGGACTTACTCCTCCCCTGCAGCTTTTTCCAAGCCTGTGTCTCTGACTGGGGAGCTGGAGCTAGGAGCTCCCTGCTGCTGGGGCAGGGGGACATTGTTTCTGCTCCAGCAGCAGGCAGCCTCCCAGGGCTAGGAGACAGCTGTCTCCCAGCTGGGTTCTCCCTGCCAGCCCCTGGGGTAGCACTCAGGGAGAGCCTGGAGCTCCCCTTGGTGGCAGCAGAGGTACATTGCAGGGTTGCAGGGAACTGGGAGAAAATCTACTCCCTAATCCCTGCATGTATAGACACCTACCCAGAAACCCTTACTCTGCAGTACTTTACTGCACAGTAAATTTATGCTAGAGTAAATACATGTGTAGATACGCCCATAATATAGAAATTTTAGTATATAATGTTTATCTTAATGCCTATCTTGAAAGTCAGTTTGCCCTTTGGCAGCAGGGCCTCAAAGGTTAATAACAGAGATCAGGAGTGTTCCAAGTAGCAAGAAAAAGACAAGATGAACTCTGTTTCCTATGAATTTATGGATACCAAAGAGTGTGAGGGACACAGCTAGCATAAGGTTTGACCTCTGCGGTTAGTTTTTAAACCCATTCTCTGTTATTACTCAACTAATTTCTTAATTTTTAAGATCTAAGTGCACACATAATGTTTGCAGCATTTGTACACACGATGCAATTGCTTCCTGTGGTTGGCTACAATGTGGAAATAATTCAACTACTGAACTCACTGCACCCCTGAAGAAAAGAACGAAAACAATAAGACTTCCCTTAGGAGGTTGCATGTCTCAGGTCATTGGTGATTTGACAAAGAGGTCCATATCTTGTATGAAAGCTAAGCTCTGTTTTGCATTTCTTTGTTTGCCGGAGGAGTGTTTCCATGGTTGTTTCTCCTTAGGCTTTTATTTTAAAACAATGCTTGGCATATTTTTAGAACCCAGCATGCTTTTCATAATTATGGCAGTTCTGAAACTAAGCAAAGTGTTACATACGTACGAGGGTTATTTCATAAAACAAACCAGTGTTAAATTGCAGGAGTGGCAAATGGTTCAAATTGGTAGTGACAGGTGTCAACATGTCTTTTAGAAAGCCAATTTATGTGACTGTATATAGTAGAAACAAGCACAGTTGTACATTTGGTTGACTGACGCACAGTCATGCAATCATCCTCTATTGGTAACCCTTTATCATTACATTTCCAACTTTCTATAAAAATTGGTTGTGGACTAAGTCGTTAATACTACTTTTTAATTCAGAGCTTACATGAAAGATAAGTTTTCATTTTTCTATATCCTAACTGAAACGTGCTTAAATCTATCAATTCTTTTTTCTGTTAGGTCCTGTTTTCTAAGCAAAGAAACATGATGGATATTCATGCTTACAGAAAAAAAATACTACATGCTTTTATGCAGATATATTTGACACAAAGCCTGCCTTTAGAAGCATAAATAGTTTAAAATAGGTTTGACATGAATATAGTTTGCAATTCATAAAAAATGCTGTAGTTTGGTGGAACTAGGATGATCTTCGGTAAACAAGGGGCGCGTCTACATGAGATGCTACATCACTAGCCACAGCTATGTAGCGTTGGCGGGCACTAACCGTGATTCCGCTGCTACTGTGCAGTAGCAATGAGTAGCAAGTCCTAAACAACTGTTCAGTACCAACTACACAATCAGGGGCACATGCAGACATGCCCAAAGGCTTTTAAATCAGGTCTGAAGAACTGTTAAGGACTTTTACCAGGCCGATCTCACACAATAGCTCTCAATCTTGCACTGAGGACCCAAGCAATAATGTATATGGCATTAACTAAGAAAAGACTAATATACAGTGCATCATATAGCTACATTTTCATATGCATGGTAGCCAAGAACCAACGTGATTTTTCAACAGTGCCTAAAGATATTAAGGAGAAAGTCTTGCTGACTTTCACTAGGGTTTGTACTCTTAAACCCCTTAGCTATTTTTAAAAATTTCCCAGTGGTGCACATAACCTTTTCATATGTATAGAATCTTGGATCTATACTGTACTATAAAGTTGAAAGCCAAATTCTGTACGCCTTAAATTAAAATCAATGAGAATTTTTCTTGATTAAGGACCAAAGGAATCAGTCCCAGGTGATTCTGAATAGGCCAGCGATGGCATTTTATTGAATAAAGGGTTTAGATTGGATAAAACAGGTTCTGTCAAGAGATTGCTCATACACAGTCTTCCAAATTGTTTTTACCAGATTTGCATTGCTTTAATACACACAACAGACCCACAGTTTCATATTCTGGACACAAATACACAAGCAAATGGAAAAAGAAGTCACTTGCATTGTTGCTTATGGAATAATGTGACTTCACTGACTGTAGACTACAAACCCCGCTAATTTAGTTCATAAAGCAGCCTCTAAGCAGTGCATCCCCATAAGCTATAGATTTTAGGAGATATTGTTCAGAAGAAGCCATAGCCTATTAGGAGGAGAGCGGGCTAAAAGCTGTTTAACTGATGACTAGCACCCACAAAAGCATTAAAGCCCTTTGCTCTTGAAACAGTTGACAAGATTTGCCTCCTATTATTTATGACTCTAATATCTCTAAACACTGTCTCCATAAAACCTGTGGCTGGCTTTAAAAGTGGGATTTTATGTCATCCCTTTCACAAAATCAGAAAGATTAAGTTCTTCAGCCTATGTCCTTGCTGTTGTGTCAAGACTGTACAGCTGCCTGCGCAGTTCAGAATAAAAGCCCCTTCGATGCAGAGCTTAATAGACTTTTAGTTTAAGAGCAGACGTTCTAATGAAGATGCGGCACTGGTCAGGCCGCAGCTGGAGTACTGCGTCCAGTTCTGGGCGCCGCACTTTAAGAGGGATGTGGACAGCATCGAGAGCGTCCAGAGGAGGCCACTCGTATGATCAAGGGACAGCAGGGTAGGTCCTATGAGGAAAGGTTGCGGGACCTGAACCTGTTCAGCCTTCAAAAGAGAAGGCTGAGGGGGAATCTTGTGGCCTGTTATAAACTGGTTAGGGGGGATCAGCAGGCGCTGGGGGAGTCCCTGTTCCCCCGAGCGCCGCAAGGAGTGACCAGGAACAATGGTCACAAGCTGGCGGAGGGAAGGTTTAAGTTGGACATCAGGAGGTGCTACTTCACGGTCAGGGCGGCTAGGGTCTGGAACCAGCTTCCAAGGGAGGTGGTGCAGGCTCCCACCCTGGGGGTTTTTAAGAGGAGGTTGGATGACCACCTTACTGGGGTCGTTTGACCCCAGTGCTCTTCCTGCCATGGCAGGGGGTCGGACTAGATGATCTGCTCAGGTCCCTTCCGACCCTAGAAACTATGAAACTATGAATATTTTTTAGAGTCACTGATTTGCGAAGTAGTTTACAAGTCTTAGGATGAACGCTTTCTAATTTCACCCTTGGAACCGAATTCTCGCTGGGATTTCAATTTAACTGGGAAAAGACAGAGGCAACCCCCCCACGAAAATATTGTTGCTAGAAGCTTATTATGGTGTGCATTGAACAAGATCCTATATCGTATGATGCTATGGGGAATCCGTTGGTACAACTTACGAGTTCTGTGTGAGATTTTGAACTCTCAGTGTGCATCCTTACCGAGGTGCCAAATTCATTTCAACACACAACATTTTACTGCCTCTGTTGCAAATGTACTGCCCTGCTGAGCCGAAATTCCAAAGGATGGTAGCACAGACCTAACAATAGGATGCTGTTATGTGATAATGATCCCTTATTCAAATGCAAACATCATCGACAATAAGCTATCTCCTGGCAGAGAAAAATGGTTTGTCTGGGGAGAGGTTGCCAAGGCAACAAAGTCTCCAAACCGGGGTCCCTGATCACATGTTGGAGCTGATCATTGAGTGACTTGCCAAAGGAGGTTGAAAGTGATACCATTATAAAGTTATAATCATCAAGTTTTGCACAAGCTAACAATAAAGGGAGCTGCTGCAGAAGCCTGAAGTGGTCAGCCCAACCTCTCTAAATCCAAATAGGCCCTTGTGGATTCAAAAAGGGAAGTGTGAACCGAAAGTGAGGGGCATTGCATCAAGATGTTGTCTGTTTTCTAAGCAATCCGTCATCTCCTATACTTTAAGTAGTTCAACGGTACATTTAAAAATGAATGTTTCATGTCAGAGAAGGATCCCTGTGTAGCAATTTTCTATATAAGCTTTTCTGATTCTTAGCCTGAAACAACACTTTTGCTTCAGAATTGGCTTAAATTAGAAAGCTTAAAAAAATACCACCCTGAAAACCAAATGAAACTCCAACAGACCCAACATGATTTTTCTTGCATTTGGCAAAGAAAGAAAAAATCTCTTGAATATACATTTTTTTTCTTCTGGTTTTTCAGTTTGGACTCCAAATCAAGCAATCTATTAATTGCACAGTGCTGTTCCTCGCACGAAAGATTTCATAGCATCAGAGGAACAGGCTTTTCTTCTGCCTCACCAAGGAGTGTTACCAAAACAGATCCTCTAACTGTCTTATTCAGCACCCTGTGCCTGTTGAATTAGCTAGCACCTCAACTTTCTATGTTGTGTTGTGGCATGCAAGCCAACAGGCACACAGGCATGACATTTTCAAACGAAGGATTTCTCTTAACTTCAGAGAAAAGCAACAAAAAGCACCAACAGACAGTTGGAGCTATTGAGGTGATATGATGCCTACGAAGGATGTGCATGTTTATGTTATCCGAGATCACATTCAGATAACCGGCATCTCATTCTGGTGACATCTTTATTATAATGAATTATATAATGGAAGTCACGTTTTGTTGCACACGGGCAAAAGGAACCAAAATGAAACATCATCTCTGACAAACACATTTGGAGTCCCATTGTCCCTTACATTGGCAAATTCACCATACTTCCTACCAGAATAAGAATGACATTATAACCCAAAATCATTTCCCAAAACCCAGGAGTTCATTAAAGGACCAATCCTTCAGTCTAAACCTTCGCTCATATCAGTGAGAGCTGAGGACTGTCAACATTCATTCAGATCACTCACCATCACTCCAAACTGGACTAAAATTTCTTTAAGCAAAGATATCTGCACACAGCAACTCTTGTAGCTTCCCAGCGCTCTCCATTTCTCTGAAAACTAACTATTCGTCAGTTAAGTCACAACTCAGTTTTTTCTATTCCAAAGAATTTGGAGCTAGGTTGAAATATATTTTTCAGTATTCAGGATCCCCAAATAATGGGGATCTTGGAACATGCTGCCTTACAGTATCATCTGCACCGTTATGATCTCTTCTAGTGGGGGCCAACCTTTTGGCAGGCGTGCCACAAATTAGCTCCTATGCTTCCTGGGAGCCTGGTCCTGGTCCTCTTCCTCTGCCTGATCTGCGGCTCTGCTTTCTGCTCCCTTCCTTGTACTCCCTGCCCAATCTGCTGCTCAGTTTTCTGCTCCCTGTCCTCTATGACACTGTTCTGCCCATCCCCTTCCCAATTTGGTGCATGCTATACCAGAGGCTTCCCATTGCACTCGTGACATTCGTGCCGCTGGTTGGTCACCCCTGAACTACTCCATTTAAAACTGAAACAACAATTTTAATCTACAGTATATTTTCTACATCTGTTTATGGATTCTTGCTATTTCATTCCAAAATAAACAAACTGAATATCAATAATTTGTAGATGTAATTTAGTCATCCGTGACTATAACCAGGGTTCCTGATTTATCCAAAGACAAGCTACATATTAACAGTCATGTGCATTACTCAATTACTTTCTTCTCATATTTTGATTTATAAACCACAAAAAGTGCCCAGAAAAATTATTTTGTAAGGGTATTCTTGCTCAGAGAATTAATATTGCTCCTGCGGAGACATTAATATTCACAACAGGCTACTTATCTTTAAGGAGCTATTATCATTCCCTTTTTTTTTAGCCTTCAAAGCCTGGGCTAGATTTCAGACAAACTCCAATGACTCTGTAATAATCTAGGAGTAAACAGCCAAATGGGCCATGAACTGGAACTAACTTGGTGGTAATACAGTTAGGTTATAAAAGCTTCAGGAATGAGATAGCAAAGAACAGGAAATTTCACTGATAATAGTACAACATAAGATGCTGTGCCAGGCTATGGGGAGCAGGCAAAACCAACCTAAAGAACATCTCAAACTTTGCTTAGTCTCACCATGGAAATCCTTTGACTAGTGCATGTATGTAAATGTGTGTGTGCATGTGTAGTATACACACACACACACAAAACAAAACTGAAGAGTGGAATTAGCTAAATGTAGTGAAAAATTGTACTGGCCAATTCATTAAATGTGAAATGTTATTGAATTTTAGATATTAAAAAGATATGGTCATTCTTCAGAGAACATGGAGATCTGGCTTATTTTAATATGAAACTGTCCTGGGAGCCAAACTGTGTTTCAAAACCACAAGAGAAAATGGGCGACCTTATTTTCATGTTCTTCTAGTTGGTGTAATAAAAGATACTGTTGGCTTAAAAATGGCATTTAAAGGCCTGTTTTTTTGGGAATTGACTTATTGGTATAAATATATTCATGATAAGGGGTCAAGGTAAGCAGCAGGGGTTAAATGAATTTCTAAAGAGCTTGGGAGATGCACACACAGCTTCTCATGGTCCTGAAAGCAGATGGGCTGTCTAGCACAACAAGGCCAATGGATGGACACAGCCTGAGAATTGAAGGGGGCATGCCATAACACGAGATCACCACCTTCAAGGCAGACAGGTTGTCTAACACAACAAGGACACACAGTCTGGGAACCAAAGAAGTATGTACCATACTTTCCCACACCACAAAATAAGTGACATCAGCAACAAGGCCTCAGAGAGCAGGGGGGCCTAAGTCCTGGTTTTGGGGGAACAGACCAAATTAGGAGAAGGCCTGGAAGGCTAGGTGGACAAGTGACCACAGAGAAACAGCCAACCAGAGATGGCCACGGATAAAGAGTCATCAGGAGTCATTGAGGGAGAAGGAGAATACAAAAGCAGAGACTTGACATTAACAAAGGGTCCCCCCCGGTTCCTTTTCGTCCCTCCTTGCTGTTCCTCCTCCTCCTACCTGAGAGGAGTCCCTATCCCCATCCCCAAAGAAGGGTCCCCGAGGCCACCATGCACCAAGGGCATACCAGCAACCTGTCTCATGCACCCCTGGAGGGGGGCTGTGGGCCTCAGCATCCCACCTCCAGACTGCTGACACCTCAGACAGAGAGCCTCAGAGTGGAGCCCGTATCTTGACCAGATGTACTTTGATGACAGCCCCAGCATTGGTAGATAAAGAATTGCTTGATTGTTTCTATTGTTGCTTTTCTGTTATTACTCTGTATCAGTAAATTTGCCTATTATCAACTGGCAGGTGGTGTGGTTGGTCTGAGGGTAGTGCCTGCCCGGAACAAAGGTATAAGTGCTGGGTCCAAATCCAGCGTCAACAGATACTACCAAGCAAACCTTGCTTCCTCCTAATGTTCAAGAGAGCAACCAATGAACCCTAACACTAACCCTCTTGAGATAATGTGTTTCAAACTCTGGTAGGGTAACTCACTTCACAGTCCATTATTTCCCAGCAGATCCCACAAAGCTGGTGACAACTGTGTAACTGGTTCCAGAATTTTACAAGATATGAAATACTCCTAAAGTCTCTGCAACCCATTGCAGTTCTTATTAATCATCAATGCAACCTCTCTCAATCACATTTTAATTGTAGTCTCAGTTCATTTTCATTTAATTTTAGGTAAATGACTTCTCCAGACACTTTATTACCATCTTGGAGGCTTGATTTTTATTTAAATCACAATTCTTCCTGTTATTGCATCAAAACTAATTGCTAAACTGGGGAGGAGTAGCAGAGAGGTTCTACTGCTTAGGTGCCCATTAGTGGGCCAGGACTTCAAGGCAGATTAACTAAATCAAGGATAAATAGGATGAACAGAACAGATGTTCTTCCTTTGCCACACCACTGGCTATGCTTCTACAGCACAACTATTAATAAATTGTATGGCTTGCAGGGCCTCTTATTATCTAACTGATTTCTGTGTGATGTACAAAGAAATTGATGGCAGCTCTCCAGCACAGGTAGAGGAGCTATTTCTCTGATAGTCCTTTTAAGCTGTGTCCATATAAGGACACAATGTTCCCATGGGCATCATTTCCATCACTGCCTTTCTGCATCATATAAACTGAAACACGTTCCTGAATATTAAAAGTGGCCTACAAGATTACTTGCTTTGAGATAGGGTTTGCTGATTATTTACAAATACCCTGCCACTGTTTTAAGTACTAATGTATTCATCTTATTTATAACCCTTGAGTGCAAACAAACTGGCTATAAATTCTTGTCTGTGTTTCATGCAAGTTAAAGGCCCTTCCATCACAGATGGAAGTAAAGCAGGTTATATATCGTCTCTTACATACTCCCTATTGGTCCTATTCATCAAAAAATATGGCTTATGGTGGCTTAGCTTTCTTTCCACTCATCAGAATACATGGTTGCAAAGGGGCAGATGTTCTACGCTGATAAGCACACTGATTGTGCTTAAGACAGTGGTGTGTGAAGTAATGATTTGAGCAAAGGGGAAAATTTGATGTGGAAACGTTTGTGTGTGCAGAAATTTAATGAAGGGGCTGGCATATTAACTTATTAATGAATATCTCCTTCTGGACCACAGCAAATGCATTCACTATGTGACCAAGGACAAAGGGGTTCTGATTCTGGATGAAGTATCTATGTCCTATTCTGATAAAAACTAATGTTAATTCATTTCTCTACCTGGAAATGCACTACTGGCTACTGATCCTATATATACTCAAGACAATATAGAAACCCTGCTTGCCTATACACGTGGTGAGGGGTGAGACATTTTAATTAGAGTGGTTCCCGGAGAGCCGCTCTAATTAAAACGGCTCACCATCATGTGTATTAAGCCTCCGTGGGTTTACAAATGGCTGTTTGATGCTTCACCTAAACCACATTCGATGAGGTTTAGATAAAGAGCCCCAGCAGCCATTTTTTAACGTGCTGGGGCTTAATACACATGACAATGAGGCTACGTTGGAGTGTTCTAATTAGAATGCAGAGCAGACCTGATTAATTGAGTCTGCTCTGATGTATTCTAATTAGATTGTGAACCAGCACATGTATAGCCATTGTGTTTGATCGGGGCCTGTCTTAATTCAAGAAGGAAAAACAAGGACATAGACGAATGTTTTCTCCACAAAAAGCAGGTCACATTTAAATTACTAGCAGGAAAAAATAACTGTAGCAAGAAGAAACTCGGTAGCCACAGGAATACCGGGGGAAGCAGTCCTTGAGGTGCAGGGAACCATTAGCGGGAAGTGGCTCTCAGAAAGACAGTATTCCCTAGCTGTGGCTGCCAGCAAAACTTAACTTGGGAAAGACTTCTTGGATATGGAGTTGAGGCAGTTGGAGGCACATAAAATACTGGAGAAAGAAATATGCTGGATGTGGGATCTAGTCTGAGTAAAACAGGTGAAAGCTGAAAAAAGCAGCTGAACAAAGGAAGGAGGAAACTGGGGAGCTGGATATCTGCCCCTCACCAGCAAGCAGACCTGGCAAAATGAAAGTCAAGACTGTGATGAACACAGGCAATCATTTGCTGAGTCTTTCTGGGCTGAGGAAAGAGCCATTGCTTCACAACATCTTAAATCTCCCAATTTGATTTGATTTCTTTTTATCTAGTATAATTATTTCCAAGAGGTTTGATAATTGAAATTACTGATGATTAAAGGCACCATCTTTTCTCAACAGCCAGAAATTAGTCACCATCTTGGAAATGATTGAATTCAGGTGTGCCAAATGCTTCATTCAGTTTAATACAGTAATATCAATTAATCAGCAGGTTTCTGTTGTTGTGTTTGTTTACTTAGTCACAAAAATGCAGAAGTATTGGTGGCTTCTGCAAATGTTTTCGTTATTAATTGTTCTTGAAAGAATTATTCCATTGATCATTTAATCTTCACAAAGAAAATGAATGCACTTCAGGGCAATAAAAGGGTACAATAGTAAAGAATTTGAGCAGCAATTATAATTTGTTTCTTAGCAACTAATAGCAAAAATTATGGGATTTGCTCTATACCCGATATAACAGGAATCATTATTGCATTGGGAATATAGCAAAAATCCTTTACTGTATAATGTTGGGAGTAATTTGCCTTTTCTGCTATCCTAGTGAAATTATTTTGGGACTGGTAGGTCAAAACCCAGAAGTATTCTAATTACAAAGGCATTATTATTGTGTTTTCTGCTGCCATTTGCATTGCATTGGGCTGAATACTGTCAGTGAATTCATACACAGCAGTCATTTTCAAAGAAACACTCTGATAAAACAAATTATTTTAATAAACTGGGGGGGGAGGTTGTGCGAGGGGAAGAGTTCTCAAAAAGAAAGTTTCATTTCTTGCCCTTAGAAAATGTCTTCCTGGTTAAAACAAATTCAACTTTCTAATAATTGATTCTAATGAATTAGATGAGAATTTTTAAAAGGCATCTGTAAGGCTATTGGGTTGTTATCCCAGCTGAGGACAGGCTCATATAACCTATAGGGTATTTTTAGTCTCTTCCTCCATAAAATAGCTTCATCTTCACACACAATAAAAAGGCTCAAAGCAAGCTCCACACAGAAACCCAGTCTTTCCTCCTGTTCTGGAGTCTTCTGCAGAGGCTCCCTTGTAGCTCTCCACTCACTCAGGCCCAAAAAACTGTTTTAAGAAAGATCCTGTCCCTAAATTAGTCTGACTGGGTTGGGTCCTATATGGGACAGACCACCCCATTACATTAATACACATTGGAGAGTAGGGAAAAATGCCCACAGAAAGGATTAAATTGTCCCAGGACCTTCCAGCTCAGGAGTTTCAATAAAAAAAAGATTGATAACCCTCCATCTCAACACACAGGCACAAAGAGTACACTTACACCAGTATAAGTGATCGGAAACCAGTCTATACCCATAACAGAAGTTTGGAACGCACAAACTGGCTTAAAAATGGTGAAACCCGGTCTAAGTTAGATCTGGATCAACGTGCACTCAAACTTATTTGATTTAGGTCAGAGAGGTGTATCAAACTTCTGTACCATCAAGTAAAGTTAGGTTGCTGTCCTCTGGCATCCCAGGCTCTTTTGCAGCCCCTGCAATGCTCCCCACAACAGGTAATGTGTAAGAGCACTCAGCCTGCACTCCGCGGCTCCATCTGAGTGCCCAGTCAGTCCTGCCTCCCACAGATGGTCACAGAACCAAACCAGCACAACCCCTGTCCCCAGCCCTGCCTCCTGCCTCTGACCATCTGTCAGCCACTGGCAGGCAGTGGAGGGGGGTGGCGGGGGGAGCAAGGAGGCCCAGGAGAACCCCTGCAAGTGGGTGCAGCCTATGCAGCCTGACCAGGCTCCAGGGCACGGGCGAGCACGACTCCGTTTGCTGCTGCACCTGTCAGCTGCAAGAGGTGGAGGGAAGCATGCTTGCTTGTGCTCTGCAGCCTGGTCAGGCTGCATGGGGCTACGCCTGCTCATGGGGTGGGGCATGGGGGTTCCTGGGTGGGTGCGATGCCTGTGGCAGACAGATGTGGGCTGCGGTGGGGGAGGCATGCTCGCCAGCCAATCAGGGGTGGCCTAGGAACTGAGCAGTCTCCAGCAGCCCAGGGCACCCATGGGATCTGCTGGGAGGGGTGCAGGAGTACCTCCAACCTGCTGGCCGTGACCAGTGCAGGCAGCGTCAAAGGATGAACACACGTTCTGCTCGCTACCAAAGTAACCTACACCACTTACAGAAAACTATGTAACTTAGATTGTTTTCATCTCGGGCTTTTTGAATAGCCAAAATCATTCCAAAATATGGCTTTCAAAAACCTCCCTTCTAACCCACCGGCACACAAATCCTAGTGAATTGTGATAGAGAGACTTTCAGAAAATGTCTTAAAGGTGCATTCAGAAGTTCAAGTACTTATGCTGGCACTCACAGTTTAATGGCTGATATTAATTGCGAAAAAGGGAGGTTACTTAGCTAAAAATATACCTTAAAATGTCAAAATCAGTACTGAGAGTGAAGAAGTGAAAAATAAGATGGCAAACTCAAGCATCAGCAGGAGCATTAAATCTCTATCTGATTTCATAATGTAGCCAAGATATGTTAACATTGCTTTCAGGAGTTCTAACAGAAATGTATCGGCCAGAGATATTAAAGATGGAAGATACTTTTTAGAGAATTACTCCATCCTGATACTAACCCAGCTTGTTCAATCTAATATAAAAAGTCTCTTGTGAGAGAGTTACCAGAAGTAATTTAGCACAGGTGATGCCATGATGATTAACCTCTCTTCAAATGCAGTTCACTGCAAAGATAAGTACCAACAGGTAAATGGTGTCCCAGAGGAGCAGCTTGAGTTACTGGAGTTGAAATCTATGGGCTTTGTGGGGGTAGGGACAGAATCATCCTTTCAAGGCTCTCCAGAACCATTAATAGAGCATCTGTAAGCATGTAATATAACTTCATTGGCTCTACAGACCTTCCCTGCTTCTAAGTGGTAAATCAGTGCTGGTTCTAGCCCTGCCCCTTCACTACTCTGCCTCTGCTTCACCAACAAATTTCACCTTCTACAGTGGCACGAAAGGAGACATTGCAGAGATGGACTTTACCAGTGTAAACCCAGCAGCTATGCACCTGGCCCAGATGAAGTGTTCTGTCAAAATGGGGAGGTTTCGGTATAATAAATACAGGGTAATAGATAAAGTATCCAGACCTATTACATTTTAAGAGCAGACTTCCTGAGCAAAGGCAATCAAATCACATGCTAAATCACAATATTAAGACTGCAAACAAACCGCTGTATGTGCTTGTGGAAGAACCATTATGTGCCTGCGGTGCTGAAGCATATGATGAGTGAATAATAAAGACAAGATGCTGGGGCTTAGCATTACTCAGGATAAGCAGAGCAAACTGATCTGAAAATTGAAATAATTGAGTAAGATTCATTTAAAAACAAAAGTTGCATTATTAATGAAAGCATAATTTTGTTCATGGGGTAAACAAGACATTTAAAGGAGACAAAATGCCTAGCCTGGTATTGCAAAAGATACTAGACTGCCTATGAATGCTAAGTATTTTCTTCATCTTCACTAAGATTTATAGATACTGGTTAATTAATCTCTACAGCAAGTCATTGTGAGGCAGTTTTCTTCTGCTTTTTCATTAAGGAAAACTGAGGCAGGGAGGTTAAGTGATTTGCTCAAGACAGAGTCCCTGTTAGAACTAAACCTCCAGGGCTTCCTGGATACGTAGCTCTGCAACACCGATTTTATGACAATTTGGTATACTACCTCTTTGTAGTATACCAAATTACCATCTCTAAACAAAAATAATTGCTTTCTTCCAAGTCTTCAATACAGAATTCTTTTCTTGCCTTCCCTTGCCTCTTTGAACAAAGCTGTTCGTCTCTCTATCCCTAGCTGTATAATTAGCCTTCATATTAATAAAAACAAACAGAATTAATATTTAAATGAGAAATCTCATAAAGTTCTGGTCAATTCAGGTAAAAAAGATAATCCTATGGAAAAGAAAATAAGCATGGAGGGAAAAGGAAAATGACGTCAAACCTGTAGAGTTCTATATTATTTTTTCAATCATGCAATTGATGTATTAAAAAGTTTTAAATACAGAATTATTTTAATGAGGGAAAATAACAAGAGGAGTAACGTAAGCAAAGTTTATTCTAGTGGCCCAGCCCTGCTATAGTTAAAGTTAAGAATTGTTTGTTGTGTAAAACTCTAAAATTGATCTTCTAACCTGTTATTTGGTGTGCCTCTTAGGGGGCAGGAAAGAGGTATTACTCCAAATTTGGGGAAATGAGAAGAGTTGGTTCTGAGACACAATCCTCAAACAAAAGACAATCCCCCTTTTCTATCAACCTTTTTCCTTTTCTTCCACAAACCTGGTGATCAAATCACAGGTCTGGTGATACCTAGTGTGATGTGGACATTGAAGACACATGGTATCATGCAGTAACATAACCTATTACTTTTTGGGGAAGCAAAATTAGAAACAGTGCTCAACCCAGAGCTGGGCTCTTTCATCAAGGCGAAGTTACAGATTACATTTAGGCCATACTAAATCTGTGCAATGTTAAGCAGTATTGGGAGCTGTTGCATATAAAGAGTGTGCAGGCGAGACCTTTTCTTGCCTGCACAGCTTTGAGTTGTCACTAGAGGGATGGTGAGCAGGAGCATGGCTAGGAGTCAGGACATCTGCTCTCTAACCCAGCTCGAGGTGGGGGATTTTGCGTGGTGTGTTGTGGGATGCTGGAGGACAGCAAATTGCTTATTTTATCACCATGGAGGAGACTGAAATTACCTTAACATTAGCTAGGTACCACGAACCAGCGTTAACCCTTGCCTGAGGGGCACAACATTGAGATTCTTATAGGGCATTAGGCATAGATTAATGAGCTTTAATGTACAGGCGCTCATGTTTTAATTGTCCTTAGTTGGTCTATGTATAATGTGCAACTTCACCATCAACAGGTGTGAGCTGAACAGCCACTAACCTGACTAAATTATTTGTGTGAAGAGCCCAAAAGGCTAGATATGATGCGACTTGGGTACTTCAAGAGGATGCATAATAGGCATGGGACTTGAGATAAACCAGCCCGTGTCAGTCTGAAGATTTAGGCAGTTGGAACCCATATTAACTCTTTCTAGTTTTCTGAAATGTGAATTTTGCTGAACTTCATGTTCTGAAAGGGCACAAACTACCACTGGGCAATCTTAACTTTGAGTTAATGCCATTTCATGGCAGTGAATAAAAGATTAATGGGAGAGAGAAGAGGGAAGTAGCAGTCCTATTTACCCTGTCTCATAATACTAGACAATTAGAATATTTATTGAAATTAAAATATTTAAAACTGTAGAAAGCATGTGGAGTTTCTTTCTACTGTATATTGAGGCATCTAATTTTATTTATCAGGTTTTTTTTTTTAAAGCATTAAACCTGCATAATGGGTTTGATTCTGAATGCATTTACCTCTGCCAAGTCACATCAGTAAATGAGTTCAGAATCAACTTCAGAGAGACCAGCCCTGGTGACAATGGACAGGATAAAAATGTATACAGGATATTAGACCTCATGGTTCAGGGGGAATTTCTCAGTTAACTGACAGAGGCTAGGTTGAGAGATCCCAAGTGAATACAATTTGCATGTAATTTAAATTCTATAATTAAAAACTCCCCAGAATGGATACCATCCTTTGTTAACCATGTGGAGCTCAAAGATCTCTGGAGACTCTTGGTCTGGACCTCAGGTCTCTACTCCTCTGTATACTATCCTGGAAGTATCCTTCCCTTGACAAAACATCTGGTTTCTAGCTGTGCTCCATTAGCTCTGTTCCTCAGCTTCTCAGTTCCTCAGTTTGGAGGGCAAGAAGCCAGGGACTAGACAGCAGAATTAACCTGTCAGAAAATCTGCTTTTTCTTGGAAATCAAGCTACTCAGGTCATAGGACAGAAGTAAAAGATGGAAAAGACCCATTCAATTATCCAGTCCCTTACCCAGACTCCAATGCAAAACTGCTTCTTACTGCACTATTTTGTCCTCCTTTCTTTTAAATGTCCACATCAAAGAAGACTTTATCACTTCTGCCTGCCAGACTGTCCCACAGTGTGATGCAGGAGCGGTCTAACTCTTCTAGGCGCAAACCAAAATCTTGACAGGGCCTCCAGGCAGAAGAGTTACAAGACAGCCCTGAGCTAGCAACCTGCAACCAGCGTGCCAGCTCAGACAATAATTTGTTGTTAAATGATGTTTAGCTACAAATAATAAGCAAGAAAAACAATCCAAAATAGAAAATAACATACCAACAGAGGAAGAAAAAGAATGCTTTTATTTAACTCCTTTGTTTCTCCAGGAATAGCACTGATAGTGCCCATGAGCTGTCCATAGCTCATGAGCTGTAGTTCAGTCACTCTTAGTCACTGTCAGGACATTTCTCCTTCTACTCTGCCTGTGCTATCTAACAGCATGTTAGAAACTCTTCTGGGAGACTGAACTTCTGCACATCCTGTTAGATAGGATGTATGCTCCCAGGAACTCTCCTGGGAGTGATCTAACCCTGGTTGTTTCCAGATTATTTTCCTCCTGGAGCAGCCATTTTAACTCTGGAAGAAGAAGCCTGAACATCTGTACACACACGGCTTCTCCTGGGAGGGCAGCAACTCTACTAGGAGCAACGAAATGTCTGTATGAGGATGAGCCACATGTCCAGACATTTGCGTGCTGAGACCCTGAAGAGTAGAGAGTTTGCAATGCTGGCACTAAATCCATTACTGTGGCTCTGTCTGCCAGCCATATCCTTCCTCCCAATCCACTAGAGACCCCAGGCACACAGCGGACACTCAGCACTGCAGCTGGCAGCTCAGTAAGAATGTATCAGCATGGTAGGTCAGTCCTACTCCATGTCTCCTGCTGTAATTTTTCACTCCCTCTTACTATTTCTGTCCTTTCCCAAACTCTGAGATAGGAGAGATTGTAGGGCCTAAAATGTGATGTTTCTGCTTTGTTACATAAGCCTTTTTCTAAATGTGCTTGTTCCTCCTTTGCTTTTAAAGCCTACTCAGCAGCAAAAGAAAACTTCACTTTACCTGGATGTCTGCATCGAGCACATTTGTGACTCTTTGTTCCCTGTTGCCAGACACTGCTGGCTATGCAGGACTCTCCTGGCATTGTGCTATTAACTAAGTGTTAGTTTTGGACTCCTGCTAGTCCCCACGCACCAGGTTTTCCAAAGGCAATTCATTCTCACATGACACTGCACTTGCTCTTTACAACTCCTTTGCTGAGCACATTTCACCTGTACCATCTGTACTATCATGAGCTTTGCTTCCCTCCCCTCCCACCTCCTCGTCTTCAAGGTACTGGTGTGATGATACATGAATAATGAATGAAGGCAACCTGGAGAACTTATGCACAAAACAGCCCTATACAATCTGCAAATCTTGTTATATTTGTTGGCTGCAGCTAGTAGGCAAATTTCTGAGGCTAAGGGTATGTCTGTATTTCACTCATAGAAATGTCTGGGCAGGGTAACATTAGCCTGTGCTGAGATCTGTGCTGCCACAGATAGACTGCTACTGGAGCCGAAGCTCACTATAGCTTAAAGCTAATATAGGTATTTCTATGCTACACTGCTGTCATTTCTACCCTTGCCCTTCAAAAGCCAAATTCTGCTTCCACTGAAGTCAATGGGAGTTTTGCCTTTGTTTTTTTAATGGGAGCAAAATTACATCCTTCCTAGGTAGATGCTAAAGGGCCAAACCTAGTCCCACTGATAGCAATGGAAACTGTGCTATTAACTTTACCGAGAGCAAGAGCATAGAATCTCCCTCTGCTCTGCAGAGATGTTTAACCGGGTCCTTGGGTAAGGATGGCTTTGTGTAGCCGCCTGCTGCAGCAACCACCTTGTACAGAATCAAACAAAGATCATCCTGTATTTCACAATATGATCCTACTATATCCCACATAAAGCTAAATAGGCACGGGTCATTCCTCAAAGCCTTCACTTGGTATGACAACTCTCCATCCTCTCCCTTGAGCATACATCAAGAGTTTGTGTGAAAAATGTAGGGCACAACAAAATAACGTGTTTCGGCTGGAAATTTGCCTCACATCTAAAATGTGGTACCTGATTCCTCACTGAAATAGTAATTATCTTAAGTCCTTCTGCTTCACATTGAAGTTAAGCTAAAGCTTTAATATAAAAAGGATTCATTAGAGGTCTGAAGTTATTAGCAACACTTCTACTGACGTCAGTGAGAGCTGAGATTGAGCCCCATGACAGAGTAATAATTCTCCATAGGCTTCAATAGGAGTCAATTTAGGTTCTTTGTAGGCACTTTCCTACACAGTGGAGCTGTGGCACCACAGACACCAAATATTTTGCTTCAAGGAACAGCTTCTGAGTGTGCAGAGCTAGTGAACCTGCTACCCCTTCCCGCTGTGGGGCATAGCTCGGGGTATACAATGTTTTCCAGAGGCAGGCCAGACTGAGCCACGCATGGCCAAAGGCAGGAAGGAAGGCAACCACCAGGGCCCTGCTATCACCACCCCTTGTCTTCCCAGTGGCAGGGGCAAGCACCTGAAGGTGCCCCTTGCTTCCAAATGCCACCCAAGTCTC
Organism: Gavialis gangeticus; assembly: GCF_001723915.1. Taxonomy (NCBI): domain Eukaryota; kingdom Metazoa; phylum Chordata; order Crocodylia; family Gavialidae; genus Gavialis; species Gavialis gangeticus. The sequence goes on from NW_017728997.1 coordinate 6,684,374, forward strand.
TCATCCAAAGGTTCTGTGTGCCAGATCCAGCCTGCCAACCCCTGGCATTGCTTATTATCCTCCAATCGCTGGTACAAGGGCTGGGAAATGATGCTGACCTCCTTTCTGTCCTGCATCAGGTGCTGTGCACCTTCAGGGAGACAAGCGGTGAGCTGCCTCACCTGTTTCAGAGGACAGGGACCGAAAACCTTCTGCCCTTTCTTTGAACTGAGACCGAGGCAGCCTCTGAGGCCTCCCTGCATTGCACACCTCAGGGAAAAGGCCAGACAGCATCTGAAGTAGAAGCAAGTATAAAGCATGATGTGTGTTTAATATTCCCCGAGTCTGCTGCTAGCTCCGAGCAGGGAAATGAGCCAATGCTTAGAGATGGACAAAAAACATTTGCTTCAATTCCCAGTAGCATTATGCCCTCATATTGAAAGAGACACAAATCCAGTCGGCTTAACATAGAATCAACACAAAATCTAGTCCACCTCTCTGAACCACTTGGTGGTTTTAGCAATACAAATTCTTTCGCTCTGCTTTCCTTTTTAAATGTGGATTTTTTTCCCTCCCTTTTCATTTGCTCTGAAAGGCTAGGTACAGACATTCAAAACGCCTAAAGCGGAATAGATCTAAATAACGTGGTTTTCTGCAAGCAGCACAGTTTAGATCAGTAGCGACCAGAACACACATATGCCCTTGGGGGGAGGCGCATATAAGCTGCCTATCTCCGAACAGGTTCTGCCATTTTTAAACCAGCCTATGTGTGCCAAACTTCTGTTCCGCTATGAGTACAGACTGACTTTGTGCACCGAACTTCCGTCCCGCTAGGAATACAGACCGGTTTTGTGCGCCGAACTTGTTCTGTTATGGCTATAGTCTGTACATGGCCAAAAAGATTAGTTGAAAGAAAAGGGAAACTGATAAAGTAAAAACAAAACAAAACAAACCCAGATCTAATGGGTACTAATTCCTGAGCAATGCAGAGTTAGGCCTATTTTAGAAAGACTCTACATAGACTCAGAGGATCTCTAATACAGAACCGGGGCATAAAGGACTGTGAAGCAGAAACAGTGACATGAACTGTTCACACAGTGCATCAATACAGCTCTGTGCAAAAAAACAAAATGAAGTTTGGATTAAGGGAGGCAGGCACTTTGATGAAATCTCATCTTTCATTGACATCAATCCAAGGTGCTTCTTGTAACAAAAGGAGGCAAGACAAGAGCATGATTAATAATCACAGCAATTTTCAGTTGATTTTGCCCCTGCAGATATTTATTTAAAAAAAAAAATCAACATCATGTAACAAATATCTGTATGTACAATAAATGGACTCATTTGTAAATGCCACTGGATGGTCATTTTGTAATAAATCCAAATGTGTGGATTTCCTGCCTTTGCACATTTCCATGTTTAGTTGTAAATCCTGTTGAAAAATTTGGAGACAAAGTTGGCCTGGTTATCACAATGGTGTAGCAGCACTGCTCTCATCCTTATGCCGACTGCCAGTATTGAGATGATCACTGTTTAATGGGACGCCTCAGTTTACTAACTCCTCTGAGGAGATGAACACAAATGGGAGCAAATCAAATTTTTTTTCCTGGGCTGTTCCTGGAACATCAGAAAAATGAACTGTTCCCATTACAGCCTGGCGTAAGGTCATGATAGAGGCTTTGGTGAAATCAGATACATTATTAATAGGCTTGTGTGAAGTGGTTAGTATTTGCCTTGGATTCGGCCGATTTGGGGGACAGTGATTCGATTTGGTGATTCAACTGCTGCCAAATCTCTGAATCTGCAAATCACCCAGGCCCATCCCCTGCCTGCTCTCCCAGCCCGGCAATGACTGCCCCAGTCGCCCCAGCCCCTGGCACTTTGAAAAAGAAAACCCCAGACTCGTGGGGTGCTGCCCATGGGGGGGGCGGGTAACCCCACTGCCCCATGCTGCACAGGGGTGGGGCTCTGCACAAGCCTCCTGACCCCTGCTGCTGTCCCACCGCCCCTCTCCCCACGGTTTCCCCACCTGCTGTGGCTCTGGCTCTTTATGGAAAAAGAAGTGAGAAAACCCCCCAGACCCACCAGTTTCTGCTGGTGGGGGGACAATCCCCGCTGCCCTGTGCCATGTGGGGGGCTCTGCATGAGCCCCCTGAAGCCACTGCAGGAGCCAGTGAGTCCTGGGTTTTTCTTGTTTTTTCTTTTCCTAAAGGGCTGGAACTGGGGTGGGCAGGTTAGCCATGGGGGGGCTGGGGGAGTGGGGGCAGCATCAGGGAGCTTGTGACAGAGCCCCCTGTGCAGCATGGGGCAGTAGGGGGCAGCAGGTATCGCCCCCTGCCCAGCAGCACCCAGTGAATGGGGGCTTTTTTTTTTAAAGTACTGGGAGCTGGGGGAGCAGGCAGTGTATGGGGCCTGGCACGGTTCCCCCCATGGACTCCTGCCCCCTCCCTTACCCCCCCCACCCCCTACTTTCCAGCTCCAAATCTTGCTCCAGTTCCCTGCTGCTGCCGGCAGGGACTGCCCAAGTCATCGAAGCTTTCCAAATCTTTTCTGGACATTCAGAGAGCTTTGAATTGATTCAGACCTTTTTATGGGTCCCCTGATTCAATTCAGATTCGGAGCTTTGGCCACCGAATCTCCTCCAGATTGAATCACCACCCGAAGCTTTGCACAGTCCTAACTATTAAGTTTAATGTATACTTAGAGAATAGGTACTTATTGACTGTATATACCAACTATCAGCTGAAATGTAAGATTATACTGTATATAACTTTCATGTTTGTATGTAGAAAGGAGTCTTCAGCCTTATCCTGTTGGGTCAAATGGATTTTAAAAATAAAAGATTTATTCTTTAAAAAGACATTTAACAAAGGCTAGAAACCAAAATAAGCCTTACAGGCTTATAACCAGAGATCCAGGTTTTCTGTTCATCATGGTAAAATGCAGTCAGACATGGATTTTCTCATTTTAAGGAGAAAAAACCACACTTTCTCCTTTAAAGGAGAGAAATGCAGGAAATGGTGGCTTTCCCCTTGCAGGCTGGCAAAAGGAGGGCAGTCAGGCAGGGGGCATCATGTGCATGTACAAGCACATGGCTGCCAGGCAGTCTGGAGAGCAGTTCCCATAGGTAAGTCTGGTGTGAGGGGTCTGGGGCGGGGTGGAGGTATGGGAATTGAGGCCTCTATAGTGAGGAAGGGAGCTGGGTAGGGCTGGGGCTGCTGCCCAGCTGGGTGGTTCATGGGGCCTGGGGCCAGGGGCTGCAATGTGTGGCTGCAGTGCCCAGCCCTTGGGAGTGGGATGGAGCCAAGGGCAGCTCCTTTGCGGGGTGGGGGGAGGGCTTGCTCCCCACTGCTGTGTGCACTCCCAGGTGGGCATGGGGGGCATGTTCCACTCAAATTTGTGCTCAGGATGGGGGTGGCCTATCTGCTGTGGGCTCAGGCTCCCCGCCCTGCTGCCCTGTCTCAGGAGCCTCCATGGCCCAGTGGATGGGACCCAGCACTGAAGGGCAGAGCGGGATGGGGGAAGGGGAAGATTGATGCTGCCACCACTGGGAGCCCCACAATGCCATAGCGAGGTGCCCCCTGCCCACCTGGCAGCAGTGGGGGTGGCGGTGCATAGGGCACCTCACTATGTCGGTGTGGGGTTCATGGCAGCAATGCCTGGCCCCACTCTGTCCTGTGCTGGGTCCTGCCTGGTGGGCTGTGGAGACCCCAGGGGCAGGGCAGTAGGGCAGGAAGCCCTGAGCCTGCACCCACCCTACATACAAATATGTGGGGCACATGCCCTCTATGCCCCACCCTGGGAATGCACAGAAGCAGGGAGCCAGCCCCCTCCACCCGAGCCTGTAGTGGGAAGCCCGCACCCACCTCCCCCACAGGCTTCGCTCTGGCCATGCTGCCTGTAGGGGCAGGGAGCCGGGTTCCGCACTCGGCTCTGCTGCAGCAGCCACTGCCTCCCATGCGGCTCAGGCACTGCTGCAGGGGCCAGGGCCCTATAGTCTGGAGGGGCAAGGGGCTGTGGGGGGGACTGAGGGGCACCAGCAGGGCCAGGGGCCTATGCGTAGGGAGTGAGGGGCACTGGCATGGGCAGGGCACCACCGTATCAAGGCTGCTCAGTGCCACAAAGCCATGGGGAGACAGCTGCAGCTGGACTCCTGGCGAGCGAAGGCGGCAGGGGGAGCTCCGATTTTCCACGATAAAAAAAACGAAGATCAAATGCCCAAATTTATAGGTATTTAGAATTTATTTTAT
>NW_017728997.1:6693602-6700883 GCF_001723915.1 Gavialis gangeticus
GCCTATGGGTAGGGAGTGAGGGGCACTGGCATGGGCAGGGCACCACCGTATCAAGGCTGCTCAGTGCCACAAAGCCATGGGGAGACAGCTGCAGCTGGACTCCTGGCGAGCGAAGGCGGCAGGGGGAGCTCCGATTTTCCACGATAAAAAAAACGAAGATCAAATGCCCAAATTTATAGGTATTTAGAATTTATTTTATTACAGTAATCGAGGCACTGGCAGGCCTCCAAATTGCTTTAAAATTGTAAGTATATCAATAAAACATTGTGTTCAATGGATACCTAGCGGCATTTCATTTTAATCATGGAAAAACACAGATTTTGAGGTTTTTAATCAGAGAATCTGCGAATTTTCATCAGAGACTGCAATTTTTAAACAGAGAGAACCAGGATAACTGCTTATAACCAAAGGCCTTATAGGCTTATAACCAAAATAAAGGAATAAGATCTTTTCAGCTACCCTCTTTTCTTTGGGTCCAAGTCTATCCCTTGTACTCCTGTTGAGAAGTAGTGCGTTCTCTCCCATGCCCTAAGTGTGACTAAAGGCCTCTGAGTCTGGCCCATTGTTTCATCGTCAGTCTTTGGTTAATGAAGTCTGAATCCAAAGAGATTGGGCAAAGTGTGCTGTGGTCTGTGATAGTTGGCGCTCGTCCTGGTGCAAATTTGAAACAATAACCCTGGGTTGCGTGCTCTATCTGGAGGGTTTCTCACCATATAATATAGTTTCAGCTGGAAGGGGTCAGGACTTAACAGCACAACAGCATGTGCTGCTGGAAAGTCCCACTACCCCAGTAGGTCAAAAACCCACAGCAGGTTTATCGTCTCATCTGAGCCCAGCTCTGATCAGCTTAAATATAGAACAGAGCCATGGCTTTTCTTTCTTTTTTAATCATACAAAATATGCCAGCTCAATAATATTAGAAAGAACAACTGTCACTCTGCTGCACCAGCATCCATCACATAGAATGATTAAACCCATGTCAATCATTTGGTATAATAATAATAAAGCCATTGTACAAGAATCCTTCCCCAGAAGCAATATCTCTTGCTTATGAAATAAGCATCCCCCCCCTTTTTTTTTTTTTCTTCTGCATTTATAGTACTTTGCGGATGTGATCAAGCATTTTCCTCCAATGTGGAGAGTGCAGGAAGATACCACCATCCTCTGGCAAGTGTCTACCTAATTAGCATCGGACCTATGCTCTGGCCTGTGGTACACAGGAGCCATGCTGTCGCCTGGGAGAAGGGTGCAAAGTCAAGTACTTAATTTCATGCTGAAAACAGCATGTAAGGGCTCAGACCTCCCCAGTCTGTTTGTGTCCTGTGCTCTTGATAATATGGGACTGCATATGCAAAGGAATTGAGTCTTCAACTTAAAATGCACAGAGACCTTGATCTTGCAGAGGCCTGGTTTAGGCTATGACCCCTGCTGACTTCCTGCCCCTGGGGCAGGGGGCTGGACTCGATGATCCTCCGGAGTCCCTTCTAGCCCAAATGTCTATGAAATATGAAATACAAAACACAGAATACAGGGGTTTGTGTTCTGTGGAGCTAGTACACAGGGGCCATGGGGTACCAGTAATAAAGTTCAACATTTGCAAAATCCCCCCTCCCCCTCCTCCAAGGCAACTGGAAATACATCTTAAGCTCACGTGCATCCTCTTGCTTATTCTCAATAAGTAGCCAAAAGCTGACATGTGGCTAAGGAACAAGCATGTCTAAGACATGGGTGTCAGTGCAACCTTTAGCACAAATGAAGGAACTTAGTTACACAATTCTCTGTTACCAACTACTCTTGCCCGCATGTGAATCATTTGGCAAAAAAGCAGCACCACTTAAGAAAGCATCACTCTGCTCTGTTCATCACATATAACTTTCACTCAGATATGCTCTACCCACCACACCCATGTTGTGCAAGGTTAGGCTGTTAGTGTTCAATGTTACCTGTGCCCAAGCACTGGTTTTGCTCCTGCAGTAATGGCGCATGGTTTTGTATTCCTTCTCCATGCCAAAGTCAATGTGCAGTGTTTATCTGAGTGGAAGCTCTTTGGTGGGTAGAGTGACGGGCATGGGAGCACACAATGCTTTAGATGGGAGAACCCTGTGGGTAGAATACCCTGCATATTGCAACCAAACTGCACATCTTTGTACCTAGCATGTTCCTCAATGGAGTCTTTGTTTAAATGAAGATTCAGGTGCACATCCCACACCGCTCAGCCTCCTGCAGGTTCCAATTTTGGGAACCCATGTATCCCATCCCCCATCGGCTGATCCCAAAAATCTATGAATAGTCTGAACAGAGTTTCCCATCCCTGTTTCTAACTTAAACAGATCACTCCTAAAACAGGCCTCAGTTCTTTATGGGTTTGCCCCAGTTCCCAATGAAAGCAGCTCTGAAGGATGACTCAGTTCTGCTGACTTCAGTGGGAGGTAATCACACTCAATAGGATCAAAATCCCATTGTAGGATTAAGATAATTTGACACGATCCAGTGAAATACTAAGTACCTTCAAGCTGCACTGAAGACAGTCTGAGATGAGCATGCTTAACATTTTGTAGGTTTGGCTGCTTTCGGATAGAGTCAGGATCTGACCCTGTGCCACTAGACTTAATAGAAATGTTATCATTGACTTCCGTGGAAGCAGGATCAGAGTGAGAGCCAGAAGTTTGAATGATATCTCTGAATGGGTGAATAAATGTAATATTTCAGCATGTGGGCTGCACTTGTTACCCAAGCATATCTCCCTATTGATTTCATACCCTTTATTTCTGAACATAAGCTACTGTAGAGCAAATAAAATGATCAAGCTTGCCCTCCTCCTCCAAAGAGAAAACACACAATTTAATTTAGTTCAACTGTGTTTTCGTACATCATTTTGAAAAGCTATTATTGGGCCTTGTATTAAGAGTTTAAGGCCTTTTTTTCCCTGTGAATCTGTATTGCTACAAGCACAGGGTTTAAAGTATCATTAATCCATATTCCATTACCGCGGCACAGCAGATTCCTTACTTTTTGAAAATGTGTTCAATTTCAGAGACAACCAGCATGTCAAGAAAAAAGGAACAAATTTGAAATGTTAATGATGTATAACAAAGCAAGTATTTGGGGGCATATATTAGCGCTTTCATCATAATTAGTTTGTAACCTAAATACATATTTCAGGGATAAATTGCTGACCCTCTCTGACCTCCACAGGAGGTTGAATAGCTACTTCAGAGTTTAATCTGCAGTGAAAAAAGCCAGAGAAAAATAATTTAGCCCTTGAAAAAAAAAAAGAATGAACATATTTTAATGATGTCCCTGCCATCAGAATTTAACCCTTGAGCAAAAAAAGAAGCAGGCGTTGGTCTCAAAAGGACGGCAATAGCTTAGACGCAAAAAAGAGACACAAAAAGATATACAAAACAGAGACCAGCCAGAAGAATTATGGGCTGTTGAGATTAAAGGGAAAAACCAGGGAAAGGTGCTGATTGCTAAAACAAGTGAGTCTTGGACTCGATAACAAAATGGCCTTCCACAGCTAAAGAAGTCATAATATGTAATGGTAACAATGCTTGAGAGACCACAGTTGAATTGTGACCGCAGCTGAATTGCTGGAGCTGCAGGTAGGTCAGGGATTGCAAGTGCAATAATAACAAGTTTCTAAGTTTCTGAGTGCCAGACAAAGGGGTTAAATTCAGGGTAAATGACCCTGGTAAAAAGAAAAAAGCCCAGGGAGAGGGATTGAGGGCAAATGGATTTAGCTAAGACCCTTCAAACTGCTAGAATGCTTTCTCACTAGGAAAGAGTTTCAGATTAGTCCATAGAAAATCTACAGGGGGCAATTCAAAAATGATCATGTCAGGACAAGAAACCTAGGGGTAAGTGGTCGTTTGTTTTGAATTACCTAGGGCTCCTAGGTTCTGCAACAAGTGCCTCTTCTGCTTGATTTCAGTATATTGAATAGCATAATTACACCCACATTTCTTGGAATCCCAAGGTTGAAAACATGCATTATTAACACAGGTGCCCACTCTTATTGGTTCTTAGAGGAAAGCTTGTGTAATAAATTTAACCGCATCGGCCATTCAGAGTTTGCTAGTCCTGCTTCCAATCCCTCTGATTAAAAACAGCTCTGATCTACCGTTTTCCAGAAGAATAAAGCCTGACCTGACAAATGCCTACTCCCCCCACTCCCAAATATTACTTTTTAATTGATTTAAATTTGAAGAATTTATTTATCCAAACACTCATTTATCACCATCTTAACTGCTAAGAAACAAACTTTGCTTATTAAAAACAATTTTCTTAATTAAGAATCATTTAAGCCAATCTTATATTCAGTCATCTATCCAAATTCTAACCCTTGCTCTTATTTATCATTCATTAAGGTAGATACATCAATTATAAATGTAACAAACACTTTTCATTTGAAAACAGAGTTCATAGTTTGAAGTTTGTTCGTTATTTTTTTTTAACATCGACTCGTATATGCGATCAGGTACTATTAGTTTGTCAATGCATAACAGCTTAATGAGCGCAGCTGTGCAATCTGCTCCCATTAAATAGTGGGCACATCTACATGCGATGTTTACTGTGGAGTAGACTAATTAGCTGCACAGTCTACATGTGCACCCCTATTAGGCTGAAGTGAAGTAATTTACTCCGCAGCAGGAAAGTACTTGAAAAAACCTCTGCAGCGCTGCACATGTAGATGCTTCCCCAGCTGCCTGGGGCATGAAGATGCTTCAATGCAGGGGCTGCCTGACAGCTAGCCCTTCACTAAAGCATCTTTGTGCGCCGGCCAGCCCCTCCACAACACAATGAGCAGGGGGGAGCAGCTCTGGGCTTGCAAGGTGACCCCCAGACCCTCTGCCAGGGCTGCTCCACCCCAGCTCAACAAGCTGCAATCCAGGGCACAGGTGCAGACATGCAATTAGCTCCAGAGTTTATTCAAGCACATTGAACAAACCTAGTTTTATATCAAAAAACTTTTAAACAGCTTGGAGTTGATCTTACCCTCTAGGTAGCCAGAAGCTAGGATCAAGCCCCATTCTGGCTGACTTTCATAAACTGGATTATAGCACCAGCAGTTTTGAGGTGCTTAGCTATGAATGATTATGCTTCAAAAGCTTAGCCTGATAGATAGTGCAAGTCCGCGATTTGTAAGATTGGAGCTGCTCTGAAATGCAAGGTTCCCAGAGAAGCAGGATCAAAACAATATTTATGAAGCAATCACCTTGACATACTGAAAACTGGAGTTATTAGATTGGTCTTGAGGAAACTGTTCATTACCCATCTACAGTGAAAGTGCATCGTCCGTCATTGAAAAACACAAGCCGGTCATAAGCAAACTGATAATATATTGTAAACTACACTGGGAATAGTTTGCTTTCGCTCAGTTAAATTTCTCATTACAAACCACTTTTCTGTATGCAGTGAACCCAACGTACAGTTGGCATCTTATCCCTTTTATCTTTGGAGTTGAAGCACCTTAATTCTTCGCATTAGTTAGTCCATTACATTATAGACCCTTACATTAAAGTTCCAGTTCAGCTTTAACATGCAACTTTATGTTTAAGAGATTTGCTATTTAAACCTGACAACCTCCCCCAGCATACATACACACAAAGGAAATGTAATGATGTTATGAAAGACCTACTGCCGTTCTTTTGGGTTACAGCCTGTAACTTTCTAGGCCAGGGATTGGCACCCTACGGGCCGCTGGGCAGATCTAGTCTGCAAAGAGGACCTGGCCTATGGTGGCACGTGGTGGGGAGGTCCCAGAAGCAAAGGCACCTTTGTTGTCCTGCACCATATATTTCTCTATGCTGTGCTGCCAGTCCTCTTTGTGGTGTCCAGAAGGCAGCTTCCCCAGTCTTTCCTGCTCAGTATTGAGGACTGCTCTCTTGTCCTGATACTGCAGGCTCCACTTACCCTTGCTACCAAATTTGCTGCTCCCCATCACTGTTGACAATGGAAACTGATTCAGTGGCAGAGGTAAGCAATGGCTGCAATAGGGAGGCACGAGAGCGAGAGAGCAGCCCTTGGCACAGGTCAGGGGTGTTGCAGAGTCGATGGGGGTGTGAAGGTTGCAAACGACAGGCCGCCGTTTGTAGAGCTTGCCATCAGGGGCCCAAACAAACAGCCTAGCCTGGGATAACTGCCTAGTTGGCTACATCTGCCCAGGGCTCTCAGTGGCAGCCTTACCCGAGCGAATGATCCAGCTGGCCACTGTTTGGGCCTCCTGCTGAGGAGGGCAGCCTTCCCATTTAGTTTGACCTGTGGCAGCAAGCTCCAGGCCAGCCAACAATTCTTCTGAATGTCTGCTGTGGTAAGCCTCTCTGATCCTCTGTCTCTGACCTTGCTCAGCTCTGTTCCTGGATTCTGGCAGTTTGGAAAGTCCCCTTGGATCTGGTAACTTGGTCCCTGACTTTTGGCTCTGACTGTTGGCATATCTAGACTTCAGCCACAACTCCAGCTCTGATTCCTGGTGTGCCCTGACTTCAGCTCGGACCCCCTTACTCACCCTGACCTCAGCACTGGCTTCTGACTCCTGAACTTTGATTTGACCTGTGACTTGAACTCTGCCCTGTATTTTCCTTTGGATCTGGTAACCCGGCCCATGATTCTTGCCTTCCCCCAGCGGCCTAACCAGTAGCCCAGACTGCTTACAATCCAGTCTTTACACTTTCTGACCTCTGATCTAGGCACAAGGCCTTTCAGCTTTCAGGTGTAAATGATAGACATACCCGCAGCACCTTTCTTTAGGCAGGTAAAGTTCACATTTTCTTATGCAGTCAGCTGGCTAAAGATGATGAGCTACTCTGTTATCCACTATCTTTTTCCTTATAGGGACCCCATCTTGCACCCCACAGTCAAAGGCAGAATTTTCATTGACTTCAAGTGACGCATATTCAAACCCACAAAAAAATTATTTAGCTCTTCTCACTCATGAAGGTGAGAGTAACAGGAGCTGAATTGTGTGAAGCTTCAGTAGCTGATTTGATTTGGAGGAGATTCCGCCTGATTCGGTGACTGAAGCTCCAAATCCAAATCTAATCAGGAGACCAAGTGAGAGCTCTGAATCAATTCAAAGCATCCAAATCGATTTGGAAAAGATTCGGCCATAGACTAAACAGGAGCTGACACAGCTGCCTCCAGCTGGTAAGTCCGCTGGGGTTGGGGGAGGGGGCAGGGAAGGGGCATAGGGAGGGAGAGATTGGGGCTGGGACAAGCTGCCCACCTGGGGCAGAGGGCATGTTACTCGGGGGCGGGGGGGGTTGGGGGTGGGATGCAGGT
>NW_017728997.1:6700992-6707610 GCF_001723915.1 Gavialis gangeticus
AATGCTGGTTGCCCAGCCGGGGCAGGCACAGGTCACTCCAGACGGAAGGGGGCAAGTGGCAGCAGGGCATAGCACCTGCTCCCAGTGCCGTTATGCCCACATCCCACGCCAGCTAGCAAGTGGTGGAAGGGCAGAGCCCCTGCTGCCAGCGTTGATGTGGGCATGTCACTGCTGGAAGAGGGTGCTGTGCCCTCCTGCTGCTTGGAGTGAGCTGTGCCTGCATCGTGCCCCTCTCCCTTGTGCCAGCTGGGCAAGTGGCAGCAGGGCAGAGGCCCTGCAGCTCCCCCCACCGGGGCAGAGCCTGGCACAGCTGGAAGAGCTGTGGGAGAGGCCCCCATGGCTGCCCTGCCCAGCCCCATCCCCCACCCAGTCCAGCCTCCTGGCACTTAAAAAGAAAAAAAGAAAAGAAGAAAAGACCAGCACTCACTGGGTCTGGCAGTGGTGATCGGGGCCTCTGGGGAGAGGTAGGCACAACCAGAGGAGCCGCCTGGCTGTGCCTGCCTCTCCCCAGCTGATCCGAATCTCTCCAAATTATCACCAAATCTTCCAAAGCTGATTTGACTGAATGGATTCAGGACAGTGATCCGAATCTCCGAATCGAATCTCTGTCCTCTGAATCAGCCGACTCCGAATCTGAACTGAATACTTCTCTATTTGCACAGGCCTACTGAACAGCTTCTAAAAAAATATGATAAACAAGCCTTTAAATAAAATATCCAAGCCTTTGCTGGTCTTAAATGTCATCAAGTATACCACTGTACCTGATACACATACAACATATATAAAGAAGCTTTCAAATGGTACAAATTCTAATGTATTCATTTGAATATTGTGTACCGTATGTCTCTGACACACACACGCAGAGTACCATACCTTAAAAACCATGTCAGACTTCCACCTCCCCTTGGATCTCATATCACAGGAGTGATAAAAACTGCCATTATGGATTTGCTCCTGCTGAAGGGCATGTCTCTTTGGACATTTTTAAAGCTTTATAATCTTTGTTTCCCACTAGGGGAAAAAAATCATATTTGAACATTTCTACTTTTCAGTTGTTACAGTTTTTCCTGATGACACGTTTCTAACTGAAACATAGTCTCACTTCCCGCTCTCTCTCAATAGCTAGAGAGGCAAATAAACACATTGCACTACACCTGCTGCACAGCCATACAATTAAATAGTAGCAAACCACAGCTTTTTAAATTTTGCTTCTGACTTAAGGATTTATCCTCTAATCAAGATATTTTCCAAGCTGTGTGAATAGCTCAGCAAAGAATAACATGTAACACATTAGCAAATGTGGTTAAAAAAACAAACAAACCAGAGGGGGAGGCATCAGTCTTGTATATTTTCCAGCATTATGCTACAGGAATTTGCTATGTGATGCAATTGCTACTTACAAGCAAACTGAAGTTTTGCTTCTCGGCTAACGGTTGTTCCAAATGAGTTTGTTGCTATGCACTGGTATGTTCCAGTATCTTGGGTTTTATTGGGGTTATTGATCAACAAGCTGCCTTCCACTATACTGTAGCGGTAATCCATACCAATGTCAACATCGGTTCCATTTAACCTCCACCTATAGCACAAAAATGCCAGGAGTTAAATTCTACTCACATTAATGAATATTTCTGTGTTTTAGAATAGCATCATGTAGTAGATACAGAAAACAACTTGATTTCTTGTTTGTAAACCCAGCCTGAAAATGCATGTTTCCTACCCAATATTGAAATGTTCTAATGTTTTACTTAAAGAATAATATCCTTGACATGCATTTCAGTCAGTGATATGATTAATGTTTGCATTATTGTGGCTGTTGTTATTGATGTTGTTGCTCGTTGGAATTAATCATTTTGCTAGGGGAAGTCCCAGAAACAGAATCTTTAAACACTTCAACTCCACCGTGGCTTCCTTCCCATTTCCCTTTTAGCTGGCTGTTTGTTTTTAAATTTAAGAAAACTCACTCTCAGCAGATGTTTTGACAAACTGGGACACTGAGATTTTTTCTAAGGAAGCCTCTCCCCAATTAAAACAACTGTCATCTGTAGCAGTCTATGATGGAACATATAAGGGAGCTAGATCCTCACATCAGTTCCCTCTGCTGCAGCCTACAGGGTAAAAACTCTGAGTACATTTGCATGAGAAAATCAACCCAGCCTATTCCATTACATACTTGGAAGTATTAAAAGAGAGCAACTGCACTAGGGGGAGGTCTTTAAACTTTAATCCATTTCAAGGTGGCGTTTACACTGGAGAGTAAAACTGAGAAGGAAAGGGGAGATGGTTTAAAGTAGCCGAGTAGGGATTAAAGCAATACTGGCAGCACCATTCTAATGGTGTATTTGCATTTGCATAGCATCTTTTCTCCAAAGCACTTCATAAAGCTGAGTACGACGCACAGCATGATCACAATTTACAAGATGAGGATGGTGAAGCACGAAAAGTTCAGGGGACAGATTTTCAGGTCTGCGGGTACAGGATATTCTGTGCAGTTACCATGACTGTGCACAGAAAGCAATTGCTTGACATCAGACCCGCCTTGTTTGCACACTGCTTCTGTGCCAATGCACATTTGAAAAGCACGATCTCCAGTTAATTAAAGAGCACGCTGCCCTGTGCCCTGCTTTAATCTCTAGAGCACAATGCTTTCACAATGCTTTCTAATGCAAGTAGGCAATAAATTATCTGGAAAATGACAAACTGGTTAGATTTAATTCCTGGCTCAGTTCATGTCTCCCTACCCACAACACAACTGTGTTGGTTAACTTGGGCTTTTGAAAAATCTGCTGCATAACTTAGATGTGACAAATCTTTGCTTCTGACAATACATAGTATTGCTAAGGAAACAGAAATAAATTTGATTTGTCCCACAATAATCTCCAGTGTTCTGCCATAAAGATTTAAATCCTGTATATGTCAGATAATGGGTCAAAGTTCCTTTACCGGTGTATAAATGAGGTTCTACTTCACTGAACATATACGTTTCTCTCATGTTTAATACACACCCCACACCCCAATTTTTGACAGCGGTGCTTTGTGTGGGGAACACACTCTGGGAGGACCTGGGTTGTGTAGAGGGCATCATAAAGAACAATTTAAAAGTGTAACGAACCTGATTGTTGGCTTAGGATTTCCTTTCACTTCACAGTTCAGCTTCACTTTCCTTTCCTCAGAATCCAGTGGAAAAATTACATTATTTGGTTCCTGAATGAAAATTGGTCCGTGCAGCATGTTGTCGTCTGCATTAGAGAATAAAAATATGTAAAATATTGGATAGTATCAAAGTATTTTAAATATGTTTTAAAAAAAGGAAAGCTGAAGTAAGGTTATATCAGACACCCACACTGCAGGGTGAAATTACTCTAGAGCTACTCTTTTCCTTGGGAATAAATCAAATATTTATCCTACAGTCGAGGATCTTTTATATAGAGAGCTCACACACTAAATCAACTGACTGATTCAAACTGAACATGGGTCCGGTCCTACAAATGACTACGAGCAGGCACTCGAGTGCCGTCATCCCACACCACCGTTAAAAGCAATGTATTGTACTTCTTTTTTGGCTTGCAAACAAGCATATTTTAAGTTCCCTGTAAATAAAGAACAAATGCAAGATGCGGGTTCATTGGCATTAATAGAGAAAATGATGAATGGTAATTGGGCACCGTTAACACGCACAATGCACCAAATCCTTTTCGTACTACCAGGGTTTATTGGTATATCAGGATGTCAAAGGTGGCATTTGCCACTGCAGAGTACTGTATGCTTCCTTCCATACAAAGAGCACCTTTCTTTAATTTTTTATTTATACACCTCCGAGCACGCAGTTGCCACTCCATATGGCATTATAGCATTGTATCTGTGGAATCACCTAGGATAAAATTACTGTTACAATTTAAGAATTTTATATTATAGCAACAATAGCAGCATTGTGTACTGGTGCATGGTATAGCCCATACAATCCACATCTGATTTAAACGGCCCTGAAGTGAACCTACACTGGTTGACCCCTGCATTCACATTGATTTTACAGCAAGACAAAACCCTATATTTTTAGCTACTGAAAATGTGAAGTGGAGCTCGTAAGAGATGGGCACAGAACGACGTCAGAGATTTTTTTTTTTGTTCAGGGATATGAACTGAAAATGTGCTAAATGGTGATATTATTCTGACAAAACTTTCTGGAGTAAAAGTAGTGCATTTGCACCCTTTAACATTCTCAAGTAACGGAGAGTTGGGCAGCGTCAATGAGAACCTAGCTGGTATTGTATCTTGTTTTATCTTTTCTGCTTTTGTTTGCACTTTATCTTTTCACGCCCCCTCCCACAACCATTTGCCCTTTCCCATTTTTCTTTTTTACCTTAATTATGCATGGAGCTAATGTTGAGTGTTGCTTACAGGTGGAGATGAAGCTGGCTCATGAAAATAGAAAAAAAAACCCGACTCAAACCTTCAGGCAAACATTAATGATAACTTATGGAGGAGTCTAGAAAGTTCAAGTTAACGTTTCAACAGTTCTATGTTCAGGCTCTTACGCTTATAAAACTAAAGTTAGCAGTAGAAGCAGCAGAATTTAAATGGTGTGAAGGAGACAAAAGTGGGTGGTATTTCTGACCTAAGTGTAACTAGAAAGCACAAAAATAACGCACAAAACTCTTCTCATCAGGTCAATTTTCACACCGAAGCTTGGGAAGTTTTTGGAAATCACAGAAGTTACATGGTTATCTGAACCATTGGAGTGTCCTCATTTTATAACTGAGTGAATCAAAATCTGCCAGCACAGTATTGGGTTCATTGTTATTCACAGTTATTTGTAATGTTTGCTAGAGTTACGTTAGATACTACTGTCAAGAATCTCCATAGGGCCAAATATTTGTGTTCCTCATAGACGTTTTCAAGATGAATAATCAGGCCAATAATTTAAAGCTGTAATCAGGACAAACTCTCACCTATCAATATTAGAATACTTAACTGGTCTTCTTTAAAAATGTGAGTCCTCTCCATATTATGCCACTGACCAAGATGATGTGTGAGTTTCTTAAATTATCGTGGCGCGTACATAAATATCTCGTGTGGTCTAAAGGGATGGTGAAGGCATGCCAGGTTCTTTCACTAATCCAGAGAAGAGCGATAGAGCTGGCATCATGTCCACCACCTGCTTGAACTCCACAGCCTGAATGACCTAGTTCCCATTTACAGCTGGGTTGATGGGGCCAACTTTCAGCAGGAGTCCAGAGTAAGACTCAGGCTTACACTTCTGGATACTTAGCGACATCTACCTTGCCCTTCTTGTGATATCACCAGTTTTCAGTAACACTTTTCATTGTTACTATGAAATCTGTCCCTAGCTTTAATGACTAACAAAGCATAAACTGGTTGTTTGGGAGATGTTGCAAAGCCGTATCAGCCTCCGGTTGAGGTGCTGAGTAGGTCCTGGCATTTAACTCTAATTTTCAGGGCAGATCTTTGTTGTTGAAGAATCTCAGGAAGGCCAGTGGGGATCTGCATGAACCATCATTACTCTTTTATAAGATCAAGAGACCTGTGCAGTATCTTATGCAGAACTGTTGCTTCAGTAAGGTTCTGGATCAAGTTACAAAACTCAACATCCTAGCTTTCCTCCTCCACCTCATTCTGGCTCAATATTGTCTCTCCAGAGGCCTCTTGGGAGAAATCATCATCTTTTAAGTTCGAACAAAAGAGGATAAAATAAAAAGGGAATCTCAGTTATGGGTAATGGTAAGGCTAGAAATGAACGTGGGAATGGTATTTTTTAAAGCTGTCAGCATCAGAAGATGCATCTCAGGGGTGGTCATAGTCAGGCATCGGGACACGTGTAAAAGCCCTGTGGTTTGCCAATGACTCATGCAGAGTACTAGGAAGGGATGGGGGGACAGAACCATGGTTCTTTACTTCAAGGAGAGAAACTCTGTAGGAAGATTATGATGGAGCTACTGATACTTCCTCCCAGAGGTAAAAATACAAAAAGGTGATGCTTTAAGCCTATAACCCTATCTGTTATTTTTATCTTTATTTTTAATTGTATGTTAATTATATCTGACTGGGACTCATATTCTTCAACCACACTTCACATAATCTGTAGCTTTAAATTATACCTGTGTGCAACTTGGAGTTCTGGCAAAAAAAGATAAAGATAGTAATAATAATAATAAAAAAAAACGGGACTTGATTGTGATATCCTCATTTGCTGCCATACCCATTTGCATTTTAGTCATGAAGAGTTACACTGGCTCCTTCAGCACCAGTAATGGTGTTACAAGCCAGCCCAGGAAGATTATAGGTACAAGTTGTACACACTGAGACAAAAATTAAACTTCAACTAAATTTTCCAAATCGTCAGAAATAGAAATGGATATTAACGTTTCAATAGATCGGCTGCCCGGGTGCTCAGATTCTCCAGTGACAGGAAGCTAGAAACATCTGATCAATTGCACCGAAATCAGCATCCTAAGTGATCCCAAAGCAATTCTACCAGCCAGAGTGCCTGGCTGACTCAGACAGACACCTCCTGTACTGCCGCGGCTATCTGCTTCACACCGCATCAAGGTACGCGAATCACACTGCGTTGTCTTTTCACATTATTTCAGGTGTCTGTCTGTC
>NW_017728997.1:6712610-6714655 GCF_001723915.1 Gavialis gangeticus
GAGCGCCTGGCTGACTCAGACAGACACCTCCTGTACTGCCGCGGCTATCTGCTTCACACCGCATCAAGGTACGCGAATCACACTGCGTTGTCTTTTCACATTATTTCAGGTGTCTGTCTGTCAGTTTGTATTCCATTATATCAGGCAAAAGATCATGTTATTGCTCTACCTCATATCTCGAGAAAATACATCTCATGTTAAAAAGTAGGCCCTTGCATTGAAGCTTGGAGCTGAAACATGCAAACAAATATAAAGGAGTAGGTAAATAGCACATCTGATTTCTTACTGTCATGTTTTTTGCAGAGCCTATATGCCCATGATGGCTGCTGTCAATATGTAAGTGTTAAGCCTTTTGAAAGTGAATTCATAAGGAAGGCCACCTTGCAAATAAATCCATGGCAGAGGGACCAGAAGGATTCTGCTGCATGAGATAGGATAGGTGAGTTCAGGGTTCCCATACTGTCAAAGTTTCTCATTCTGTATGAATGTTACCAAGTCTGGCTAGAGAGGAATAACGTTGGAATTGCTCTACAGATTCTCCTGTCATCCTTTTCTGTAACTCTAGCCCTGAACGAGTGTAATATTCTGCTTACCCTGACCTGACTACAGGTGCTGCTGTGCACTGGCTTTGATGAGCTTAGGTTTTAGAAGTTCGACCATTCAGCTCTGTCAAATATTGAGGCACGTTTGATTTTTAAGAAGTAAATTTACAGCCTTTGTAATGTACTGCGTAGGTAGCAGATTAGTTGACACACAAGGTACAGAATTCAAAGGCAGAAATGGCCTCAATTAGGTGAAAGAATTGATGCAGTTAATTAACTAGTATCAAACACATAGGTGTCCAGAACAAAATCACATCAAGTGGAAGCTGATGAGAGATCATCAGATCAAGTTGTTTTCCATATATTAAAATGTATACAATTGACACCTTTTAACATTTGGCTTTTGCACGTCTAAAAACTCCCACCTTTTCTATTAGTCAACAAAGAAAAGAGACCCAGCTAAAGCTACTACTTAGCTTTCAAGAAAAGAATATTGCATTAGTTAAGGAAAATGAGAAATTCCAGGAGCAGCTGTCAGCATAAACGTAGCACAAAAGGAAGTGAAAAAAATATAACAATGCAGAGTTAAAATTATTTCTGAGTGGCTCTTCTCTCTCTTTCTGTTTTTGCTAATTGGTGCCTGTGCATAGCCAAGATAAGAAAGTCCAAAGCATTTAGTCCACAGCCTGGAGAGTGTTGTTGCCACAGTCTAATGCATTATTGAAACCATTGTGGACTGGATTCTAAGATGGTGTGTGACAGCAGTTCAGCTACATTGATTTATAACAGATGAGGATCTGCCCCAAATAACTCTGAATGCTCAGCAATAAATATACAGAATAAAATTGCTGCTGAGGTCCATGCAGGTGGAAATCTGCAGGCATCTGCACCATAAGCACTGCGTTACTTTCTGAATTATAATAATGCTGGGTATAAAATATCCATTTGATATATGCATTACATAAGTGTGTGTGCACGTCAATGTGCATGCATCATATTAACAGACCATGAGTAAACCTCATGTTACTTTATCACAACAGTTCATCGGTGGGAAGCCACTTTTGTTAGAAGATGCTAATTATTTAAGTAGGCATTTAACACAAGCTTCTTGTAAAATCATTGATTACTATTTGTTCATATTGCAGTAATGCCCAGGGACCCCATTAAGGGAACAGAGCCCTATTGTGCTAGGTACTGTATATGTTTTAAGAAGGAACATATCTTTACATAATGATTTTAAATGATTAATAGCTTCTCTTAGAATCTTACTCCCATAACATGAACTAAAATGGAGCTGTTGCCTGTCTGGCTATACAAAAATCTACTATCATGTGATTCATTTATGCTCACTTTGATCCTCTGTTTTCCAGCAACCACAGTATGATCTGTTAGTCTTGCCACGTCTTTTATTTTTTTGTGAAAGCAGAATGGAGATGCTCCCCTTTCCCTTCATGTAGTCTCATAATAACAGATTCTTTGTGAATTTTATCTACTGCTCAAGCC
>NW_017728997.1:6719655-6720269 GCF_001723915.1 Gavialis gangeticus
TGTTAGTATTGCCACGTCTTTTATTTTTTTGTGAAAGCAGAATGGAGATGCTCCCCTTTCCCTTCATGTAGTCTCATAATAACAGATTCTTTGTGAATTTTATCTACTGCTCAAGCCCAAGACGGACTAATCCAAAATGAACACCGCGCTCTACTTGTAAAGTCAGCTTCCAACAACAATTCACCATCTAAAAGCAGATTTTTTTTCCTCCCAGCCAAAAAAGACAGAACTGGAGATCAAGGTTTTGGCTCCTTTGAAAGGAGTGTGGTTCTTTTAGTGTTATACTTCCATTTGCGTTACAGAGAAAACTGTAGGAAAAACTATAGCTGCAGATCAGGGAACAGCAAAAGCCCCTTGCAACCACCGAACTCTCCCTGTCCAAACATCTCAGATGTAGTAAAGAATCAGGGCCTGGCACTCAGCAAGTATAGGAAATTTGCCTTTTGACCCTTCATGACAAAGTCGGGTATTTTGGAAAGCCATATCTAAGGCTACAGTGCATTTTTTTTTTGCTCTGTGGATTTATAGAGGACACTTTTATGGGGCTGTCTATTCATAAACTGTCAAAAACACACCATTAGCCAACCCCCCCCCCCCCCACAAAAAACAAAATA
>NW_017728997.1:6720338-6722146 GCF_001723915.1 Gavialis gangeticus
CCCCCCCCCCCCCCAAACAATTAAAATATGGAAACATCTTTGGTAATTAAAGACAGCTGTGTGCGTGCGTGTAAGTAAGCACGTGTGTGAATGTGTAGGCATGAGTGTAACCAAAGACGATGTTTTTAACTAAAGAATGGAGGCTTGTCTTGAGCTTCCTAGCTTTATTTTTCCCCCAAAGTAGCTTGTCAGCGCTACATGTGGAAGGTGGGAGCTTGTGGAAGTTGAGAAGATGTTCTAGAAATAAGCCCCAGTTGAACAGCTTGACAAATCAGCTTCAAGCATCCATGCTTATTTGAACTTAATTACTAAAAAGCATGGGAAAAGGGCCTTTGCAATGGAAAAAAAGGAACAATTCTAAATCCAAGCTTTGGAAAAAGAGACATTAAACTCTTGTCACACTACCTCTGGGACCTGCAGTGCCAGTTCCAAAAACAGTAAATTTGTGCCCCCTACTGAGTGGAGTTTTATAGGCACAACTAAGTGCAAACACTCGTGGGGGTGCAGGGGGTGGTTAAGGGGAGGTTAGATTGGGTTCAAAATGGCCACCTGATCTAACTTAGTTTGCCTTTGGTGCAGACCTTACACTCAGACCCGGTCTTAGGACGCCAGTACATGATAAGTGAGGCTGCTCTTACACCATGTAATTACAGTGCATCAGAGCAGACTCAATTAATGGAGTCTGCTGGAGCATAATTACCACACTCCAGCAGACCCCAGAGCTCATTGAATAAGCTTTAGTTAAAGCACCCCCACCACCATTTTTCAGTGCGGGGACACTGATACATGAGACACGCCAGGTGCTTTAATTAGAGCGGCGCTCAGAGCAGGCTCCCAGCGCACATGCATAAACGTCCTTAGTGATCACTGGTCAGAAATCAGTCTGAAACCCATAAGAGTACAGAAGTTCCAAGCACACAGACCAGACTAAAAACTGAGGAACCCGGTCCAAGATAGACCTGAATCAATGTAGTATTAGACTTAGGTGCTCTAGGCTGGCTAGATCGGGGCACAGAATTTCTGTACAGTTATCTGGGCAGCCCGAGCGTGGGAAAGCCCAGCCACCGGTCCCAGCCCTGAGGCTTTGGTTTTCACCACCCCCTTCCTCCTCAGCCTGGCATTAAGTTATTTTTAGCTCCCTGGTCCCTCACCCCCGCCCCCAGCCCCCTATCCTGAACACTGCTCCGTGTGCCACCGGTTTTGTCAACGTTTGCCACTGCCACTGCCAGAGCTGAGCAAGTAAGCATCAGTGGGGGGAAGTGTGGGAGGGAAGAGTGTGTAGGTGTGTGTGTGTGGGGGGGAATCAGGGGGCTAAAAGTAGCCCCATGTCTCCTCCAAGCCCCCCCCTCCACATGGACCCCACAAATCCCCCTTATCCTGCCAGACCCTCCCAGACCCCAGCAACTTCCTGCAGATCCCACTTGCCCCTCCCCTCATTTCCCTGTGGATGTTGCCCACCCCCCTTCTCCTACAGACACTACCTGGCCCCCCATCTCCCCACGGAGCCCTGATTGATCCCCATGCCACCCTCCATTCCCCCACCCCCCTCACTTGTCCTCCCGTCCCAACTTACTTTAGATCAGGTGGCCATGTTGAACCTGATCTAACCTCCCCTAACCCCCAAATGTCTGCACTTAGCCACCGTGCTGCAGTCTAGTTATTTTGTCAGGAAGAAAGCATAGCTCAAGTAAATGCTTCACAGATAAGCCTCTTCAGTCTTAACACACTGTTATAATAGTTTGAACCTCCCATCAGATTATCTGGTGTCAGAACGCCACTCCAGTTGCACTGAAAAAAAGTAGACTTTT
>NW_017728997.1:6727146-6729570 GCF_001723915.1 Gavialis gangeticus
CCGTGCTGCAGTCTAGTTATTTTGTCAGGAAGAAAGCATAGCTCAAGTAAATGCTTCACAGATAAGCCTCTTCAGTCTTAACACACTGTTATAATAGTCTGAACCTCCCATCAGATTATCTGGTGTCAGAACGCCACTCCAGTTGCACTGAAAAAAAGTAGACTTTTAAACCACACATTTTAAGACTGTATTTTCTTGTACTCTGAACATTTCATTTCATTCTTTTATGGATTTACTGCAACTTAATGTAACACTCTAGTGATCTTCTAGCCTAACATTATTCACACAATTTTGGAGATGTAACTTAACCTTACATAGAAAAAGCTTTTAATGTTTTTCAGTATTGTAATCTCTTCCATGTGTGTTGTACTTAAGCTATCGTCATCCCCTATATACTTCAGGTCTTCTGTTTATGAGTGACCCATCTTACCACTCATTGTTTCCTTTTCTACATACTGCTCGCAGCACTCAGAGAATCTTACCCAGTCTATCTTTAACCCACCCTCAAGTGCTTTACTATAGTTTCACTGTCATTTGCTAAGGAAGGAACCCAAACTAATACCACATAATTTTTAAAAATATGCTGGTATGATAAATACAGAAAGACTCTGATATGATCTCCAACATAGATTCAGATTCTGCATAAAGAGATATGGTGTGGGGCTGCTACCAGCAACAGAAATACCTGAGGGCAGCTTTCCAAATGCAGAAGTCAGTCTTGCTGATGGAAAAAATCACATTTAAGGGAATATAAATTTGATCTTTCACTTGGACAGCTAGGCCCATTAGAAACCAGCTAAGGTGCTGGTAACAAGCTGAAAGAATGGACACTGGTTTAGTATTATCATTGGGTTCTGGATTAAGTCATGCCTTTTAGCCTATTCACAAGTCTGTAAGAGAAAACAACTACATTAAGATTAGGATTATATGGCCATGACTAACCTCCCCCTTTACTAAGCATTTAGGTCAGTGTTGTACAATGCTCCCTCTATATGGTTTCCATCAATGACTCAGTGGCACAAAATGTAGTAGGCACAAACCTGTCTGTATATTTGGGATCTCTTTCTATGCTTACTTTGGATGAAATTTATTATCTCCTCCTTATTTGTATCCACTACATTTGCAAGTATGCCCATTTACTAGTGCTAGATTTTACACTTACAATTTCAAGTACCCATTTCATAAGAGTAACCAGTGGGTGTAGCAATGGAAATGGGTATGTACACACATTCTGCAGGTACAGTTTGTAGTTTATATTAGGTATTTAAATTAAATGTTACATGCATAGTTTATATTTTACATTGTGACTTTATGCTTGATCATATATGAATTCATGTATGGTATGCACTTTCAGGAAAGCATACTCTTTCATATTGTACAGAATTACATATGTAATATATACAATAATAAGAGAGTGTGTGTGTGTGAGCGTGCGTGAGAGAGAGAAAGACAC
Source organism: Gavialis gangeticus (assembly GCF_001723915.1). NCBI lineage: Eukaryota > Metazoa > Chordata > Crocodylia > Gavialidae > Gavialis > Gavialis gangeticus. Next base: position 6,728,600 of record NW_017728997.1, read on the forward strand.
AGAGAGAGAAAGAAATAAAGACATTTATATTTCATTTCTCTTGCATTTCAAGTTTACCTGACTTTCAAGTTATAGTAAAGAATTCAGGAAAAATAATATCTAATAGACTTTTTGAAAACAAATATTTGAAAACCTACAAAATTAAGTATAATTTTTGGATACACACTGTATTTTTTGCATGATCCCAGCTCTCAAAATTTAAACACCAACAAGAAAGTATTCCGTATGATGCTAAATGGTTGTTGCCTTTCTTTACACTTATTAAAATAAAACTTGAAGGGAATCTAAACTGAAATGAGGTTAAACATTTTAATTCAAATGAACAGGTGAAAATGATCCTTATTCTCTCTGATCATTAGATTCAGTGATTGATATTGTTAGCTAAATTGAACTTCTTTAATTTTCATTGAAAGTTATGGCCAATTTGAGAGAAGCTTTAATTGAATATTTCGCACAGTGGGGAAAGATAATAACTAAACTGAAGAGAGAACTCCTGGAATATATCCAGTGTAAATGATAAAAATCCTTTCCTTGTTTTCTGCTGAGGGAATTAGGTTTAACTATGAATGCCAGTGTATTTTCCTACAGAGCTATAAGTCAGTATTTCTCAAAGACAAAATTGCACCTTGGGAAGACCAACTCTTCAGAAAACGAAAATGTGAAATAGATAGGACAGCTCAAGGGCATCACTGATTAAAACAACATAATGCTCTTCAAGATTAGTCAGCTGCAATAAGTCTTCTGGAGTAGGAAAGGACTAAACTCATCCTCAGTTTCTTGGGTTATATTTTTGCCAGTTGGTACCATTAAAATAGGCACCAACTCCATGGGTGCTCTGGGGCTCAAGCACCCACTGAAAAAAATTAGCATGTGCTCAGCACCCACAAGCCACACTGGGCGAGCCAGGCTAAAATAATGTGCTGCCTTTTGTGGGCATGCCTGGGGCTTGGCACAGGAACACACACACAAAA
>NW_017728997.1:6734570-6739401 GCF_001723915.1 Gavialis gangeticus
TTGGGCGAGCCAGGCTAAAATAATGTGCTGCCTTTTGTGGGCATGCCTGGGGCTTGGCACAGGAACACACACACAAAAAAGCACCCACCGATCAAAAATAAAGTTGGCGCCTATGCCCATGAGCATCATTATATTGTGTGTACAAACCCCATTAAAGATAATATTGAACAGACACGAAGGAGATTTTCATAGAAAATGTTAATAACAATAGCAATAAAAAATAATCATATGGCAAGGTTTTAATGTGCAAACTGTACCCAAGGCAATTTCAGGTGCTGGGCACACCAGTAAAAACAAAACAATTAAAATACATATTTTAAAAAATCTGCAGCAAAAGCCATTCTCTGGTGGGGAGCTGACCTAAGCACAGGACTCATGATATCCTTCCCTGGCTAACCAAGGTGTGGCTAGTGCCTGTGAATAACTGCCCTGAAGCCAACCCGCTTGTTTGAAAGACTGGCATATTCAATATAAAAAATGTAACCCACAGGATCAAAGACCCAATTAAATCCCACTATAGACAACACTGTCCTAACCCACAGGTCTCAAAGACAAGGGGGTTGGAGATGCCAATGAGATGTTTCTCTCTCTATATCCTATTGATCAAATTAAGATGAGCCCTAACAGGCGATACTTGTCAACAAGCCATATCTCAGCCACAAGTCATGTCAGATATTACTCAGCACTAGGGCTGTGCAAAGCTTCGGGTGCTGATTCAATTCAGAGGAGATTCGGCCCAATATGGTGGCCAAATCTTCAAATCGGAATCGAATCAGGAGGTTGATAAAAAGGTCCAAATCAATTAGAAGCGCTCCAAATTGATTTGGAAAAGATTCAGAGAGCTTCAGAGATTTGGGCAGTCCCTGCTTGCTACTGCAGGCAACTGGACCTGGACTCCGAACTGGTAAGTAGGGGGTGGAGAGGGGGCTGGAGGAGGGGGGAAGGGACCATGAAGGGACTCCTGCCAGGCCCCATCCCCTGTCTGCTCCCCCAACCCCTCCTGAGTGCCCCCCGACCCCTGCCTGCTCTCCCAGCCCTGACCCATTGCTGTCCCCCCCGCCCCGGCTCCCAGTTCTTTGAAAAAAAAGAAAAGCCCCCACTCCCCAGCTGCTGCAGCGGCTATCAGGGCCTCTGGGGGTTTGTGGCAGAGCTCTCCCATGCAGTGTGGGGCAGTGGGAGCCAGTGGAGATCGCCCCCACACCCTGCCTTGAGGCATCTATGAGTGCAGGGCTTTTTTTTTTTTTTTTAAAGAGCTGGGAGGCTGGGGCCAGGCAGGACAGGCAGAGGATGGGGCCTGTTTGATTTGGAGATTCGGCCAATTTGGCAGTGACCAAATCTCTGAATCATATTCAGCTGAATAGATTCAGGACAGTGATTCGAATTACCGAATCGAATCACTGTCCCCCGAATTGGCCAAATTCGAATCTGAAGCAAATACTGGTCGCTTTGCAGAGGCCTACTCAGCACCATACAAATCCATAGGGTCCTAAAGCCTCCAAGGAGCTGAGTTGTGATTTAGGTGTGAAAAAGCTGCTGCTTCAAAATGGATGTGTCACTGGTCTAAAACACCCTCTATGAATAAATGAAGTGTCAGAAATATTTTTAAGTGAAGGCAAAGACAAGGTTAAACATCTGTTCAGCCCAGTGTGAGCATGCTTTGGCCTTTGAGTAAAGCTCTGAGTCCATCAATTACAGGAGGTCAGAAGTCAGCCCATCCTTGCTGATGCCACGTGCACTCTAATGTGTCTAAGAACAGCAATAAATGTGCAGGGAGCCTGACAAGCAGCTCAGTCACCAGCTCAGAGAATTCATTTTTAAAAAATCCCATATAAGCTGGTGGCATCTGCAACAGCAGAATCCTACTTTCGCCTGTTTAAATGCCACCTGATTTATTACGCCACATTAGAAACAAAAACCTACATTTTCCAAATATAATTTTCATCTGACTTGGACAATCAAAAGCAAGGAAGTTCCGCTTTACTTTCTCTTATCTCTTAGCCAGCTGTGTTGTGTCTATAGGGCCAATAGGAGGCAATTTGTGATTTAATACAAGGTGTGATTTGTCTTGTCACAAGGAAATTCCATTTTAATAGAATATAACTTGTGTCCCTTTTGTATGATTATGATCATAGACATTCTCTCTTCAATGAAGAATAAAAAAGCGTACATTTTCTGAACTGTTTCTTAACAGCACAGATATTCTGCACCAAATAGACTTTTGCTTGGTATATCACAGCTGACATCAGCAAATAAACAGATAAGCTCATAGACTGCTCTGCTAAGGATTACTTGTATTAGTCCAATAACAACATCATGCATAAGAAAAAAGGATCATTAAGAATAATAATATAGTAAGAATAATATATATAAATACTAGGGGGCATGTCCAGGTCCCTTGACATGAGATTTGGTATTAAAGAGACACAGAACATATATTATGTTGGTTAAGGGCCAAAGGGACATTTTGAAAAGGTAGGTTAAAAAAAAGGTCCATGCTGTCATCTTATTAGCCTAGAGGGAAAGATGAGAGAAGAGTTATACATCAATGGAATAGAGGAGTATAACGGGAAATAGGAAATTCAAATGCCAATCCTTACCAATAGCTACTGTAGGGCAAGAGAGAAAAAATGTGCAAATGTTTCCCTTTCTGAAATGATAAAAATACACATCCTGCTTTCAGAAGAGGAATAAATAGCTGTTTCCACAGGATTTTCAAAAGCTGTTAGAGACTTAATCTGTCATTCAGCAGATATGCATGCATTTCGTAGCTAGAAACAAGTAAACTACATCAGAGAGTTATACAATACCCAACTGAATTTTTTGTTTATTTCTAGATTTGAAGATGTTGCAGACAGAAGTTAGAAAACGTTCATTTTATTATTCGGTTACTTTCTTCTATATGTGCTTCTTCCTATGGGTTTAGTTTGGGGTTAGAACAACTGTCAAGCTTCTTGAGATTTGATAGTTATATATCCCTGTTTTTTGGTGCCTGCCAGAACTAGACCAAACCCCTGTTTACTCAGAAACTTGGTTCTTAGAGTTACTAGTCACTTTTCCCCCTGAGACTTTCTTCATTCTCCTTTACATACATACATACATATATACATACATACATAATAAAGGATGCCATCATGCTATCTGCTTAACACCTTCAACTCACTGCTTGCACAAGGAAGTGGTTTATTAGCATATTTCTCACAGCACAACACATTTCTTTTCTGTCACTGATGCCTAGACAGACAAAAGAAACATAATTGTGACTTTCAGCTGCATGATTGCACTGAACTGTACTTAAGAGGTGCTCTTCAAGATCTTTTTTAAGCTATATATAGTGCAGAATGCTAGTACTAGGCGGAAATAAGGTATTATGAGTGTTCTCCAGAACTGCACTTATTAGATATTCATTTCTAATATAATTCAAGATGTTGATATAATTGGTTCCTTTCTAGTTGAGAGCGTGCTTGTCTCTGTGTTTTCAGGACAATTTAGGTCATCTAACTCCTCAAGCCAACAAGCTGTAGATACAAAGGGGTTTCTTAATGGAGAGCCTTTAAACTTTGTAACTTTACCTGTTGAGCTGGGCCATTAGAAGCCAATGCTAATCCATCACTGTTCTCAAGGATTTGTTTAAGAGGGTGTTTGGAAAGGGATTTTTACTTGGGGTGTGCCTTTCGCTTTTGTGCTATGTAACAGGGGACTATGTGTCATTATTCAATTGATGGAGGCATTCTGAATGGAGCAGATCGTATATTTTTCAGACTGTACTATGATAAATTGACATATTTATTGTAATACTTTAAGCCAGGAAACATCTTTGTTGTCTGATGGAGTTCCCGGCATCTGAAATGGATGTAATTTCTCTATGGAAAGAAAGTGCTTTCTTTGTGGAAGGTGCACAAAAGCCAGGTCCAAAAAATGACATTGGCCAATAAAACAGTTATGAAATAAATACCTTTCTGCTATACTGTGATCTTTGAAAAAAAAATCACCTGGTCATTAACCTTTAATCTGCGCTGTATCTAATGCTTTAAAAAAACCCCAAAGAACTCTTTAGATGTGCATGATTCTAAATTGATTGGAGACCATCCCTGCAGAAATTTGCAAGGTTAAAGAACTCGCTTTTGAGCATTACTTCAAGGGAGGTGCCTGATACTTTGGTTTAAGGTTGAAATAAATTAGACCCATCAGAAGAAAAGCTGATTCCTGCCAACTTGTTATCCTGCTATTTACAGAAAGGTTTAGGCAAAGGATTCAGTTCTCAAATATTTGTGAATAAGCAGATAGAATTACCAGTGCCTAGTGAGTAATTTAATGCATCTCCTGGGTAGACGTGAGGATTGGATAATTGGTCTGGCATACTTCTATAATGGAAGAACTTGGAAGATAATTTGCACTGTGTCACTAAATGGAGAGGAGCAGTGCTCTATGCTGCTTGCCTAGCGCAGCATCTTGCATGCATTGTTCTGTGTCATATTTGCACATTTTGCAGAACTGGCAGTGTAAGCAGGTTGGGTGCTTGATGCGTGCAGATAGGCTGTGCCCCCTTAGGAGTCCATCAGACAGTCCAAACAATGGTCTGTGCGTGCCTGCTGCCTGGCTGTCCAGCTTTGCTCCTTGGGGCCCTCAGCCAGTCCTCGTAACACAAAAAACAATAATCCTTGGTCCAAGCAAAGAAACGAGTAAAGCAAACCTTTAGGCTTTCTCCAGGAGGCAGGAGAGAGTTCTTTAACTCTGGCCCTTCCCAGAAGCAAGCTCCTCTAGGTTCAGCCTGCTTCCTGCCTGCAAAACTGCCCTTTCCTCCAGCTTGAGTTCTTTACTCTCTCTTTATTTG
>NW_017728997.1:6739756-6746350 GCF_001723915.1 Gavialis gangeticus
GGTGGCGGAGGCAAGTGAGGGGCCCTGTCAGCGGTTGGGGGGGGGGGGCGAACGCAGAAAGAGCATCATTTAAAAAACAAAGCAAAACAAAAACTAAACTGATCCAAAATAATAGCCAAGAGGGTCTTAAAAGAGCAGAGGACCTCTGTTCTATCACCATAAAAGTATCATTTGGTGGGTGGGATTTTTCAGAAGTGCCTAAATCAAGTAGGCAGCTTATTCCCATTGACTTTCAATAGGTTACTGAATGCCACTGGCAATTAAAGTACCTAACTCGCTTTGGCTTTCAGGAATGCTGACTTCTGCCTATATAATTCCCTAGTGTTTATGTCTATTTTTATATACTTGCTTTGTACTTGGCTTTGATGTTTATGGTTTTAATGTTCTATTTATATCCTCAAAAATGTAACAGAAACTGAATGGAAAGAGGAATGTCTTTGGGTTTATTTTACTTCCCTCCCCCCATCTCATAAACAATGTAATTCTAGCTGTTAAACAGCTGTTACATTGGGGATGTATCTAGGGAGAAAGTGTACAGAATTTAAATGGGCTATCCAGCTAAACCTTGTAGAAAAGAAACTTCATCACTACTATGCTCTACTGCCCCTGTGCAAAATGAAGTTTCTTTTTTACCTAGGAGAACTTCTACATTTTTTGAATTCTCCTCAGCCTGAAGAAGGGTGTGTGTACCCAAAAGCTTGCAAAGAAAGATTTTTTTTCTACTATTAGTAGGTCTGATAAAATTTATATTGGCTCTGACCCAAGAGCTTTGTTTAACTGCTATTTTGGTGCTTTGGGTGGAGAAGGAATGGCAGAGAGGAGTAATACTGTAGAAATAAAGGTGGGGGGCACTTTTAAGTGACCTAAAGGACCTCAGTGGTCTGAGCATTGTTGAGGTCACCAAAATGTTTTAGAACTGGAGCATTCATTGAAGCCTCACCACTTAGAATAGATCATATTGTTTTCCTTGATGTAACTGATAGGACCTGCCTGGCCTTAATCCCACTGTTTTCAACTTGAATATCCTATATCGGGGTGGCCAATCTGTGGCTCTGGAGACACATGCAGCTCTTCAGAAGTCAATATGTGTCTCCTTGAATCTTTCCACAAGCACACGGTGACCAGCTTCAAAATGGGTGACCTCATTCCCTGGCCAAAATGGAAGCTGGTCACCTTATGCTTGTGCAAAGATATCCTGGTGCAGGCACAAAGCAGAGGGGCTTCCAGGTGAATCCCAGCCAGGCACGAGTGCTGGGAGATTGACCCACATGGGGGAGAATGACATAGACTGGCAGCAGGAGCTACAGACAGGACAGTTCGTGATCGAGCAGTCCCAGAAGGATCGCTTCAGGTATGTATATGAAGGAGGTATCGCCTGGAGGGAGGAAGAAGAGGTGCAGCTTGACCTGGTATGGATGGTGCCCCAATTCTAGGTAAAAGGGGAGGGGGGTATTATATTGAATAGACCGTGGGCAAGGGCCAGAGAATGAGGTCACCAACACCTGGTGCCAGAAAGGTACTGGAGGGCCCTACTAAGAGCCACCCATAAGGTCCCTACAGGAAGCCACCTGGGGGAGGATAAAACCAGAGCCCGCCTCTTAGGTTCTTGTGGCTAGGGATCTGGCAGGAAGTAGGACAGTTTGGCCAATCTTGCCCAGAGTGCAAACTGGTATACCCAGGACATCCGCCTAAGGCCCCATTGGTGACCACTTATGGAAGAGCCTTTTGAGCAGGTGGCAGTGGAAATTGTGCAGCCTTCGCCCCAGTTTGATATTTTGGTCCTGGTAGACTATGCCACCTAACATCCAGAGGTGGAGGAAAGGTGGAAGAGCAACTGCTTAAGATCTTTACCCACGTGGGGCTGCTAAAAGAGATATTAATAAATCAGGGAGCAAATTTTATGGCCTGGGTGTTCAAAGAAGTCTGTGCTATGTTGAAGATCTGGCACCTTTGAGGGTCCATGTACTACTCTCAAATGGATGGTCTGGTTGGGTGGTTCAACTAGACCTTCAAAAGTATGCTGAAGAAGTTGCCAGGTGAGATGTGCAAAGGTGGGACACGCTACCGGACCATTATTGTTTGCTTACTGAAAAGCCCCCCAGAGTGCCACCGGGTTCTCGCTATTGATCTACTGTAAGGCCATGACCCCTGAGGGATTTTAGATTTGATCAAGGAAGGTTAGGAACAACAGGAAGGAACAGCACAAAGCTCAGTGGTACATGTGCTAGAAATGAGAGAAAGGCTATGGAGACTGCAAGAGCACTAGCCCAGTGGACTATGAGGTATGACAACCGGGAAGACATAAAACCTGGCAGATATACCATAACCACATCTTAAAGAAGTGGGTAGACAGGGAGGCCCTATTTGTTGCTGCTAACCTGGAGCCAGATGGAAGTGCCAGGACAAGGCTCAGAAGGGCCTGTCCAGATGGTGACAGGTCTGACACTGGTGCAGGAGCAGCAACCGGTCCAGCTGGTAAACCAGTTTGGGACAGTGTTCTCAGACCATCCAGGGAAAGCTCAATGGGTGGAATACCAGATAAAGATCCTGCCAGGAAAGATCATACAAGAGGACTGGCAACATATTCCCAGGTCCAGTTCCAGGAGGCTGTACGCAGGGAAATCACCCAGATGCTGATGGATGGGGTGGTGAGGGAGTCCAGAAGCATTTGGTGAAACCCCATTATCATGATCCCTAAAAAGGATGGGACCACGCAGTTTCTCATTGATTTTAGGAAGGTCAGTAGCATGGCATGCTTCAATGCTTACCCCATGCCCTGGGTGGAGGATCTGCTGGAGTGGAAAAAGGATCACACTTTATCTCCACCATAGACTAGGCCAAGAGGTATTGGCAAATACCCCTAGAAGTGAACTCCCAGGAGAAGGCTGCATTCACCACTCCATGGGGGATTTATGAATTTGTTTGAATGTGGTTTGGTCTGCATGGAGTGGCAGCAATGTTCTAGCACCTGATGGAGAAGATGTTGGCACCTCATCAGGGATACACTGCTGCATATATTGACAGTGTGGTGGTACACTTGGGGGTGGGGACCTGGGAAGAATACCTATGACATCTGATGAAAGTATTAGAACAGTGAGCCACAGGCCTGATCCCCACCCCAAGGAAATGCACGTTGAAACAAGAGGACACTACATTCGAGTGGATTCCAAGTAGGAGGAAAAAAGATACAACCATTGATAGATAAGATGTGAGCCCCACAGGATTATAACCTACCGTGGACAAAAAAACCCAATTGCAGTCCTTCCTGGGGCTAGCTAACTACTACCACTACCTAGTCCCCAAATTTTCAGACATTAAGGCCTCACTACTTGAGCTAACCAAAACTCAGCTCTGAATCGGATCACCTGCACAGCTGAGGCTTAGAGCACCTTCTGGCAGATCAAGGAAGCATTATGCATGCAGTCCGTGGTGTACATCCCAGACTTTTCAAAACCCTTCCTGGTGCAAATGGATGCACTGGATGTGGCTCCAGGGGTGGTGCTTTCTCAGCTGAGGGACAATGGGGAACATAGGGTGGCACATATTAGAAGAAAGCTGCAACCCCAGGAGCAAGGGTACGTCACCACAGAAAAATAATATTTGGCCCTGAAATGGGACATTGGCAATTTCCATTATTGTTTGACAGGGTGGAAGTTTCCAGTAATAATGGCCCATGAACCACTTCAGTGGCTAAAAAAGGCCAAGTTAGATAACCCTTGGCTGTTACAATGGAGTTTAGGGCAACAAGGTTTTGATTTTTTTGCAGTGTATTGCCTCGTACGATAGCACTGCAGCATGGACTTCTCATGGAAGAACAAATAAGTAAAGCCGCCAGCCCCACAGACACATGAACCAAGAGCTAGTGGAGGTAGGTATGTAACGGGGCCCAGCCCTGTTATCACGGGAAGGAGCGCATCCAAGCTACCCTCAGCCTGGAATGGCTCCCACCCCCTTCCCTTCCCCCACTTCCAAGACAGGTAGAGCTGCGCTGCACCCACACAGACTGGCCAGAAGCCCATGCAGTGGGCACAGCTGGGATGAGTTCATCACAACTGTGCCCACTGCATGGGCTTGCAGCTGCATGGGCTTCTCCAGCTGTGGGCAATTGGAAACCCAGCCACCCAGGCAGGAAGCAAAGGCCTGCCACCCACAAGATGGGAGAGTTAAGAGCAGCCAGTAATAGCTGCAGGGTGGGGGACTCTGGTGCGAGAAGCAGGCAGTTTATGCCAAGGACATGTGGATGACATGATCCCTGGGTAGGCTTTCCCTTGTCAACCCATGCCCAAATCAGGGCTGCTAGGGTCACTGGGACAAAGCTGGGAGTAGATGGTGGAGACCACAAATGGCCAGCACAAGGATAAGTGTAACCTTTTTTGTTTATTATTATTAATTTGTGTTAACAGTTATGGACTCTGGGCAGGGAGCCCAGGGCCTGGAGAGAAGCCTATAATCCAGGGGCAAGACTCAGGGTGGCTGCCTGGGGTGGCCAGTGCCCTGGTCTGTGGATCCTCAGTTGACCCTCTACAGTTTGAGTAAAAGGGGGCAGGGTGTAGAGGTACACCCAACCCAACATGCCCCTCCAGGGTCGCAGCTACCTGGGTGGCTCACATATAGCAAGGGAAAGAATAATTAAAAAAAAGTATGCTGAGGAAAAAAGCAGTTCAATATTCTCTGCAAAACTCAGTGAAGCTGATTTGCTTCTCCTTTGTATTTTAATCACTGAAAACTGTAAAGATCACTGTAAAAGCTAACATTTGAACAGCCTCCCTTTATTTATGTAATGGTTGTTTTGAGACAGACACTGCAGAGGAATTAAACTGTAAACAGATTCTCCCCCAAAAGGAGCTTAGGATTTGCAATACTTTGTACTGAATTTGAGAGAGAGAGAAGAACCTACAGTAGTTCTTTTTTACTTGTATCTGTAGTTGCTGCTAATGATGTGTATGCATTTTTATTTATGTACAACTCTAGTAGGACACCACAATGCTTATGTTTTGGAGGATGGAGCTGGCCAATCACTGCATTATAACTCCCTCATTTGGGACGTATGCAAGTCAAAACCATATGTATGAACTGATTAAATGGGATGCTTCACATCTCGTCCCAGGAGCAAAATTTTCACATTGAGAAGCTTCCCTTGTACACTGTGAAATGAACCACAGGAACAGAAAGTCACCTACTGGGGAATACAGAAACTGAAATATGCTTGTTTAAAGTTTATGCCATTCTAATGCTGAAATACCCAACAAAGCTGGTACATTAAATGCAGAGCTGGTCTATCACAATCTACCCATGTATCCTGCTGTCTAATATTGTTTTCCACCAGTTCAGTCCATCACCCAACAAAAGCAACCGCAATAAAGAAATATTTTTATACACAGATTTCAATGTAAATTAGGACAGTAGCTCTAGAGGCAACCTCCTCATTGAATCATATTTATTTATTTATCTGGTGCAAAACTTGTTATCAGCAGCTTGCATTGTCTCTTTCTCATTGTCTGTCTACTGTCACAAATACTCCAGCCATCTGTTAGGAATTAAAAAGGAACTGCCTTATTTGGCAGAGGTGTAGGGTGGGGGATATGTCTTAAATATCATAGCAAAATTGGCATTCTTTTGCATACCACATTTCCTGTTGAGATACACTACCAACAAGCGTTACATAGCATCATGAAACTGATAATGTGTATCTGGATGTGAAAGTTTCCTTCATTTTCCTACTGCTCCTAGGAAAACTAGAGAGTGTTTAATCCTCTAAGCAGGTTCCCATGTTATAATCCTCAATGGTTATCTTGTATAAGTGGATTTGTGTTATTTAATAGATGGTGGTCTGGAGAGGAGGCATGGTGTTAATTAGTGCATCTATGCTGAAGTCTATGATGTTACATCACTTTACAGTATCTAGAAGGGCACACCTTCCATTTTTAAACCAGTCACTGTGACCCTAAAGTGGACCCTAAAAACATACTCCCCTTTTCTCCAGCTATTTACTATTTGCTGCATTGCCAGATCTTTGGAAGGGTACCAACCAATACTGAATCCCTCATGGATAGTGTGGGAATAGTACCTCCTCTAGCAGGGGTCGGCAACACCTGGCACGTGTGCCGAGTGTAGCATGCGAGGCCATTTTGCTTGGCATGCCGCGGCCAGCCCCGGCTCTGGGAAGCTGCTGCCAGAGACGGCGCCTGGGCTGCTCCCAGCAGGGCTTGCAGCATCCCAGCTGCCTGCTGGGGCAGCCCGGGATCCCGGCTGGCAGCAGCTCCCCAGAGCCAGGCCAGCTGCAGCTGGGAGGCTCCAAACAGATGTGCCGGGCTCATCACCTCCGTGCTGGGAGCGGGAGGGAGACTGGGGCTGCGCTGCCCCAGGCCCTGCCCCCGCTGCCCACTCCAAGGCGCGCCTGCACGTGCCCGTGTGCAGCTGGTGCTGGAGCCCGGCACAGCTTTTTGGAGCCTCCCAGCTGCAGCCGGCCTGGCTCTGGGGGGGCCGGGGCTTTGGGTAGGGGGCCAGGGGCAGTAGGGCTGGGGGGAAGGGGCAATAGGGCTGAGGGGACAGGGCTTTGGGTGGGGGGCAAGGGGCAGTAGGGCTGGGGGGATA
>NW_017728997.1:6751350-6786577 GCF_001723915.1 Gavialis gangeticus
TGGGGGGCAAGGGGCATCAGGGCTGCGGGGAAGGGGCAGCAGGGCTGGGGGCCAGGGGCTTTTGGTGTGGGGCAAGGGGCAGAGGCTTTGGGTGGGGGGCAAGGGGCACAAGCAGGGCATCCTGCCATGTACCCCTTGCCCTCGTTTTGTCTTTCTGCCATGTCGGCACTCCGGCACCTTCTGAGGGACGCATTATGGTGTTTTTCGGCACTCCAGCCAAAAAATGTTGCCTACCGCTGTCCTATAGTGTTATCTCAGCTCTGTACCACTACTCTTCTTTCTGGGTGGGACCACATTCTAGCACCCTTCTTAGTGTTTGCTTAATACAGGTTAAGTAGTCCACATAAGGACAGGAGAGTCTTGAAACTGTCCATTTCTTTCTCTTTCAATTGTGCAGACCCTTCACAATCCCATATACTTTCGTGATGGTCCCACATCTGGAGTACTTGGATCCTATGAGTTTAAGAATTCAGTCCAAGTAGCCTATTTAAACCTTGACTTCTCTGCTGAGATCTCCAACATGGTGGCTCCCTTCTTTGCCAGTTCCTATGATGGGGAGCACCTGCTTGGCAGGAGACGGCCTTCACCACAGGCCATCAAATACTATCAACTGTCTAACGACGTGGGCAATATTTAACTGTGTCCGAGACTGCAAACTCTGTTTCTTGTTACGATGAAATCCCTGGCATCATTAATTTTCAATGTGTCATTATCATCTCATGGCTGTTCATGCCATTGCTGAAAGTTTAAACTTCATCTAGTAGTATCTGAAAAATTATTTTAAATACATAAAACCACACAAGATGAGAGCTGACTTTCTGTATAAACCAGTTATGAACTAGCATTAATGTAACAGCTGTATAGGTGTCTATCAGATCTTCAAAGCCCTTTCTTTCAAGGTAGTAACAAAGCAGAACTTTTGCAAGATATACTTAACAACAATGATACTTCAATAAGATGCAAGACTGTTCGAATTAGTGTTTACAGGACTAACAAATAAGAAAGTTCTTTTGTATGCCTGCAGAGAGAGTTTCCTACATCATCATACCTCCAAGGTATTAAGGATAAACACAAAATAATTGTATCTCCAGAGAAGGAATGCAGCTAGTTGCCCCCTTGAGGAGACTCTTGTTTTGATGTTATGATGAAGGACATTAGGAAAAACTCTGAAGAAGCATACTGCAATAAAACTGATACACAGATAAAATTCAGATCAAACATTAACGAAGACGGCAAAACAACACATCAGATGCCATGGAAATTATGTGCATTTCTACAGGAGAACATTTCCAAGCAGAGAATTCTACTACTTTAAAATAACAAACCTATTTGTTTTATTGTATAATAAGGAATGGGATTTTTTTTTCCTCCCTGGGTTGATGTGGTCTTTGTAAAATAAACTACTTGCTAAATAATGCATAATTGTGGCAAATCAGCAGGTCTCTGGAACTCAGCAGAAGTCATGGAGTAGAATTTCAATGGAATCTAATAAATGTTATCCTTTGATATATTTTCCTAGGATTAGCACAAGGGACATAACATTAGCCAGGCACTAAAGCTGAAGAATCTTAATACACCTAAGTAACTGGCCTGCATGTTTATAACTTGCAATGCTTTACCCACAATGCTTTACCAGGTGGGTACTGACTAATTTGAGAGCAGTGTATAGGGAAAAAAAAAGTTAAATTACAAGGCACAGAAGCTAAAAGAAAAGCTATTAAAGAAAAAAAATATCTATTCAGTGAGCAGAATGCTCAAAACATGTGCATTGCTTCAGCAATTTTTTTTCATTACAATTAAAATAATAGGCTTCATTATATTGAAATTTAAGGATTATACTGGATTGAGAACTGTAGTAGAGAGAGCCTACAGATTATTATTTTTTAAATGCCTCAAAGACAAATAAGAACTTCTTCAACAGTGTTTTATTTGGGCTGAGAGCTTTAGTTTTAACGTATTTAAATAGTACGCCATTGCATGGCATAATGAGAAATATGCAGACAAAGTAATTAAATTGAGAATAACTATTTATAGACTGCTTTGGTAGTACTCTGTTTTCTCATTAGAATATTGTTCAGCAAAGAGCAGAAAAATCAAAAGCGGTGAAGAAGGGTTTTTTTCTTGACCAGTCTGCTTCACAACCAGCTGCATATGAAACAGAATTTGAAATAAAAAGTATCAGGGCCATTAGTATTTTGGGTGTTAGCAGAAGGAAGATCTGGAAAGCATTTAGGGGCCTGCTGTAAACAGTTCAAAGTCCGGAGAATTATTATCTTTTTTATTTCATTTATTTTTTAATTTCTAACTTGTGAAACCTGAATGGATTAAAATGATAATATCTCATTAAATCTTAATGACAAGGGCTACAGTACAACTGGTGACCCATGCTAATGGCAACATTTCCACATAATAACATGGTGTTATTAACACCTTGGTGCATGTTAACTTTGCTGAAAGCCAGTGTTTCCAGCATATATTTTCACATGAATATCACCTAAGGTTCCTCAGAAACACAAAGTGAACACAATATAAACACATGGCATCAATAGGATACCTGAATATGTTCATAAATACATTCCAAACAGACTTGTAGGTTGGCTGAACATGACTGGGTACATGGCTTACGTTATTTGAAGTTTTGAAATGAATACGTTTCTCTAACACCCCCAGAAATCAAGGAGAGTAAACAGTACTGCATCTTTTCTTGGTAAACTCTCCCATAGATACAACATTAAATATAACAAGGTCCTTTTCGAAGTTGGAATTGGAAAAGACCGCTTAAACTATCCATTTTATATTGGTATGAAGAGTGTCATGTCCCTTTTATAAAAACAGAATTGGTACTTGGATTCTTGGCCAAATAAAGTCTCCTCACCCACTGCTCAATCCCTTCTCCTACATATACACACACTGGTTTCCCACCTTTACCTGTTAGATTGCCCCACAGAGAGCTACATTTCTGTGCCTTTTAAACCGATTCCTGTATTTTAAAGGAAAAACTTAATTATCGTCTCAGACTTCCTACATGAACGTATAGCAGCACACTGAAAACTTAGTGTGTGTACAAATCAACTCAAAATATTCACTAATGTTTGTGAAATTTGAATACAGCTCTGTATACATGTATTTATGAGATTTTCCATATATTTGTATAATTTATATAAATTGACAAACATGCGGTGGGTGCAGCCTGTTCCCTTATAAACACTGCATGAAGCAATGCTTTGCAATATTACTGAGTCTTGTCACCATCAGTGGAAATATGTTTTGTCAGTACAAGGATAACATGTCCTATAGTCTTTCATATTCTTGATTTTAGGGCTTGTACTGGAGGGATGGCAGTGGTGATGTCCACTTGAAGGGCAGGTGAAGTAAAAGAAAAGTATTTAATGTTCTTGCTGCTTAAAAAAAAGAATGGTCTGGTAACCTTCAGATCTGGAAGCCCTGCGTTTCTGCAGCTTGGGCTAATGAGACAGGATCTGTAGCAGGCCTCTAACAGATTCACATCCTCGGATCACAGAGGAAAACATATAGAAGACACAAATCAGAAAGCAGAGGAAGCTTATCCTGAGCTGCTGAGCCCTACAGCAGTTTGAGTCCTGCACAAGCCCCCAGTTTTATGACAACCACCATCTTTGCCAGAACAATGAGAACTGAACTAGACCGTTGTGTTTAGCCATTGGTGCCAGCAGCCAGATACATTTTCCAAAGAGGGCATCTGAGCAGGATTTGGGAAGCTCCCCATGCCCCGAAAAATAATGTTGAGCTGTTACTAAGATCAAATCATGCTCTGACGCTCAGAATCAAGCTGGACTTGAGGCCATTCTGGATTTTATATTGTCATGTGTGGTAGGGGGTGCGAAGCGGGCCCTATTCGATTCCGATTTGGCTGGAATCAGGGATAGCAATTTGATCTGGATCACTGTCTCTGATTCAATTCGGCTGAATCCAAATCTGAAGATTCGATGCCGATTCAGAGAATCAGTGATTCGGGCACAGACGCAGCTTTAAATGTTTTTCTACATACCTCGAGGTACGAGCGCAGCTAGTGATTGCTGCAATGCTGGGGTGCATGGAGCATCCCACAGGAGCACGGGGGGTGAGGGGAGCCCTCCACATGCTCGGCAGCAAACCTGGAATTGGACTGGAAGTACCCAGGACCCCCCAGATCCAGGAGGCACCAGTCACCAAGCCAGGGGAAGTGGGGGGCCCCCCTGCCCACTCCCCGGTGGACCTGGAAGTGGATTGGAAGTGCTTCTGGTCCACTTCTGGGTGTACTGCTGAGAGCTCTGGGGAGCCCCCCACCCCGCACTCCTGTGGGACACTCCATGTGTCCCAGCATCGCAGCGTTCACGAGCCGCCTGGTACTTTGAGGTATGTAGAAAAAACATTTAAAGCTGCGTCTATGTCCGAATCACTGAATCTTTCCAAGGGCTCCAATTCAATTTCGAGAAATTAAAGGGTCCTCTAATTCAATTCAGATTTGGAGATCTGGCCACCAAATCAGGCCGAATCTCTGCCAAATCAAATCAGGGACCAAAGCTTTGCACAGCCCTAATGTGTAGCAATATGCCCCAGACTAAAAGAAGCACTTCAGATTGCATTCAAAGGGCATGATAAATTTGGATCACATGATACAAATTAAGTCTTATACAAAATGTCCAAGCTAATCTAATAGGATTTTGGCCCTTGGAAAGACCAATAGCTATCATGCAGTCTCTTCATGTATTCAACATGTCTCTGGTCCTTTAATTTTTAACGGCGTGCAGGTGAACAGATTGTGAGTTATAACAAAAAGTTTCTGACGTTTCTGAAATCATTTGAGAATCTTAATTATGAACAGCACTGCCTTTTCACCTATAATAGCATATGCATGCAGACATATTATTACATGCAGGTACATATAAACATACTGCACAAGCCTAACTCCTAAAAGTATTTTTCTTATCCCTTAGATCATTTTCTTCCAAAGTATTCCATTGAAAAAGTACCAAGTTGCTATCAAACAAACAACTAGCAAATATTTTCTCTGTGAAGAACAGGGATAATACTAGAGAGCCAGGTTACATGCACAACCCCGCACACACTGTACACACACATCAACACTCTGTGTATACATATGGTTTACAGAACACTTCGAAAACTAATTTGCTCCCTGCATTCCCTGTAGTTCTATCTTCCTTTCATGCAGCTGTTTCAACTTTCAATTCACAAAAGCAAAACCTCTTTAGAACCAAAATAAATACTAATCTTAAATTCAATGTACCCTGACAGCAAATAAGTTTGCTGTGCTTACTTCAGCATGAATAAAAAGCCCGCAAGGAGACTCCTACATAAGAGTATATTTACAAGTTCCATTACCCACTGGAGAGATTGATGTAATAAACCTATAATAAAAAGCCTCATGTTATGGATTTCTCTAATGTTTCTTATCAAACAGCCTGTATTATCTTGGCTTGTGTATTCAATTTAAAATAGGTTTTCAATAAGTGCCTCAGAGCTAGAGGTCATTTTCGCTTAGTTTTCTGACACGTAGGAATGTTTACAGTCTTTTCCCGTTCTTAGAATCTGAAAGCTGTGTTTGCAGTTTAGTCAAAATACAGCTTTAACCTACACATGCACACGCACACACACAGACACACACATAGCTCTATCTATAGCTATATCTAGATAGATCTAGATACAGCTATAGCTCTAGATGTAGAAATAGAAACAAATCACATAATGGACCCAGCAACTGTATTAGCTGGTGAGGTAGATAAATGCAAAGAATATCTATCTATCTGTCTATCTATAGATATACATTTTTTTTCTTTTATCTACCTCTGCAGCTAATACAGTTGCTGGTCCCATTATGTGATTTGTTGTTATTTCTAAGTAGGAGTGGGTAGTGTTCTACATCAAAGGCGACTAGCACACGCAAACTGTTTTGTAGTATTTGTAGCTGTCACCGTTTCTCAGCTTCTTTGTATTTTATGTTGTCTGTCTGCAACTCAAATGAGGGATTCTTTATGGCCTGAAAAGCAGCCTGGTAGGCACGCTCCAGTAGTTTTTTCACCTTTTTATGTTAGTGGAAACAGTACAAAGTAGCCCAGCAAACACAGCGGTAAGAAAAGCAGGTAGTATTAAAATACATGGTCTTAGGTTTTATTTCTTGGCAATGGATTTAGCTAAATGCATACAGAAGTGTTGCCATTTATGATTTAACTGCAAATAGTTATCTGCCACAATTTACACTAGGAAACACTTCAAATCAATAGCTTTGGGACTTTTTTCTTTTGAACATGAATTATTTGAGGCATATTGCTATTGTTTTTATTTCCAACGTGTATAAGCAGTTGTAATTGGAAATATTACTCCTGCGATCAGATCAATGGGGAGCCCTGTTCACAACAAAAAGATTCCCTGGGGGACTAAATATCTTTGTATGTACGTGAGTTGGCCTTAAAATTAATTTCCCCTTTATTGGGCATAAGGGCCTGTTCTAATGCCTTTGGATACCACATTCAAAGCAAGAGAATCCTTTTTTTCTTTATGGGCTGGATCTGAAGCTCACTAGACTCAACGGGAGCCTTTTCATTGATTTTAGTAGGCAAAGGATATGCCCACTGAAGCATATGCAAGCAAAACTTCCACCGAAGTCAAAAGTACAGCGAGACAGAAACCACAACAATTGCTATGTTCTCATGTGCTGTGCACGAGCCATTTGGACATGGCTTTTTCTCTACTGAAGCCCTCTGTTTAAAAAAATAAAAAAAGAAAGTTGTGCTTTCTAAAAACATTTAGTGCACTTGCTGACAGCATTTGCCTTCAGAGCAGTCTACAGAAGAGTCTCCTCCACATATTAGAAGCATGTGGAAGAGGAGAGAGACTTTCAAGCAAATGTGAGGTAATACTGTAGTGCATTAATCTGAAATCAAGAGCCTTAATTCAACTTTTGTGAGAACAGGAGAGATACCTTTGCTATCAATCTCATTCTGACAAAGGTGAAGGGTGCTCAGAGGCAAGGAGTCAGCTTGTCATTAAAAAAGCTTGAAAACAGCAAGCTTAGACTACATCAGGTGATGCTCTAGTCGTGCAACAGTCCAAATACGGGAGGATTCTTGCAGATCCGCAGCTTCAGCTATGCATGGTATCCGGCTACTATTTAATACCTGGACGTTTCTCAAGCTAGTGGATCTTCAGTCATGCAAGTCTCAACACATATGTGCTGAGAACTGGGTCAAACCCAGGGTTGACATGGCCTATAGCATATAGTCCTTATATTAACCACCCATAAATAACATCACCTACCGTCCTACTTATGAACAAGAACACTTGTTCCCACCTGTCTCCTTACCCCTCAATGCTACATCCTTTTTTCTTCATCACTTGTGTTCTCCATTGTCTCGGGGTTCCTCACATTGTCTTTTCAGATCTCATGTTGTTCCCTGATTTTGGTCTTGTCCCTTCCCTTTACTTCTCCCTTTTTTCCCCCTTTTGTAACTGTCTTTTCCCCTCATCTATCCTGAAATTTCTCTTTTGTCTCCTCTCTATTCCTTCACTATGTTTTGCCTCCACTCACATCTCCCCCATATTGGCATCTTATTTTTAAAGATCACCTATTCACAGGAAATCAGGTACACATGGAAAATGTAATGCTTGCCATCCTTCAGTGTACGCATTACTCTCTGCATTATAATCTCTTATTGATGACAGCATTCAATCCACCATACCAGTGAGGTTCTCTTGGCAATTACACAAAAAGATCAGAGGTTTAAAGCCCACAATGAAGCTTGCATCCGCAGTATTACTATGGCATGCTACAGGTGTTTTTCTTGAATGATACTACTTTTATAAAGATAAATGCACTTTCCCAATCAGTATTCCAGTTGGGAGCACTCCTTGAATCTGGGTAAGAAATTGCAGGTCATTTTATATATGCCTGCATTGTCATGGTGCTGGAAATACCTCATTAATTTGAGATACGGTGAGAAAACGGTCTAAAAATAAAAATCTGTTTCATTACACACCTCAGTCTGTTCATGTCTTACTCTTAGTCATTTCTCAGAGATTACAGGGGTTTTTCTTTTTCTGTTTCTAGCCGGTTAGGTCCATCTTCATCACCCTGAGAAATAGTAGCTGCTAGAAAGAGGAGCTTAGAAGTAAGACAAGTGTGTGTCCCACATACTTACTTTGCTGCTACATCTTCACATAGAGGGAGCTGGTTGCTTGAAAGCTCTCCCTTTTATCCCTGCTTCTCCTCTGGCCCTTACTATAGCTAGTTTAAATCTTCTGTCACCCTCCACTAAGGCTGGGAAAAATTGGAGCGAGCAGCAAAGGAGGGGATGGCATGAAAGAGTAAGAGAGTCACCAAGAAAATCTCTCTGGACATCAGTGCCAGGACTTTCATCAACATCAATGGGCTCTGGACTAAAGCTGAAAGTACGAACGACTATCAAGCTCCTAGCTGAAAATCTCACAAGCACAGACCCTGCCAGGATATTTCTGATAATTCCTACTCCCAGGGAAAATCACAGTAAGAGTTTTGCTTGGAATATTTCAGGATGTCAGCTTAAACTACCGATAGTCACTTGAACAGAAATCATTCCATTCTGCAAATAAATCATCGGTCCAAAGCAGGCCAAGAAAGGCACTAATCTTTCTAGCCAATGTTTGAACCAATAGTAATATCGAAATAGGGAGAGAAAAAAAAGGAATATAGGGAAAAGGATCTTAGGTTGATATTTCCAAAAGGGGTGGTAAAGTCATTAAGTAATTTCTTAACTGTCTAAGTAAAAGTGGCAAAATTTTCATAGGTGATAATTAACTTCATTTCCTGTCGTAGTCAGTGGAACGGATAGATATTGAGAAACCTTTGCAAATCAGACCAGGTTTCCTAACAATTTTAAAAACATGCCTGAGCTGTCGACACTACCAGCGGTGGCTTTAGACAAAGATGCAGCCGCTCCAACTGAAGTCACAGGGAGTTTTATCATTAATATCCATGGGAGAAGGTTCAGATCATAGCTATTACCATGTCTGCCAATACATTTGATTTAAACTCTGCTCAGCTTTTGAGCATCTACAACACTGAAGCAAAGCAGGATGTTTAAGTAGTCTGAACTCAGAATGTATTTGCCTTGGTCAGCTTAAACAAGACCTTTATAACATTGGGTTGGATTTTTTTGTTTTGTGTGTGTGATTGCTTTTTATTTTATTTTATTTAATAGCCTCTAAAAGAAAAAAAGGATGGTCAGGACCAACGTTTAATGAAACATCTTGAACAAATTATTGCAAACGAAAATTTGAGGCCTTGATAATTTAAGTGTTATTTTTACTACTAATGTGAATTCAACCCTAGCAAATTAAAACAGGAAGAATTAATTGGATATGCAAATGAGATTATTCAGTATATAAATCTAATTACATACCAATTTGCTTTAACAGCATGAAAAAGAATAAATTGTTCTTTGTAAATTGATTGTCTTAAATAACCACCTGTAGCACAACAGTGCCATGGAAAGCCATACTTTAAAGGTAGTCATTGTCAGCATTAATAATACGATGCTCTTCAAAGATCTTGTCAAGAATGCCTGCTAAAGAGGAATCCTGCTTCCAGTTCTGATTTACAATATTGCATTATTAGTCTTCAAGTACATACTAAAACACTGTCACAACTTCTCCAGTTTTTTTATGTCAGCTATAGACAAAATGTAAGCACACTGATCTTGAAAACATACTGCGCTTCTGAGACTAAGCCAGACTTTCAGTAAAAGACAATCTTGTTGTTAACATTTGTGTTATTCTCACATATGACTTTAGAAAAAGAGACTATAAAACACACACATGCTTGAATGAGGTGTGAGGCTACGTGCATCCTTACTGATCTGACTTTAATGCTAAACTCAGTGATCCTGAAATTGCTACTGGTTCGGTACATTTAATGATCCCTTTAAGAAGTTAGTTTATGCATTATCTTTTACTACTCTGTTGAAGAAAACAAAAGGGGGGCCAGGGGGTAAGGTGGAGTAGTCACAGACCATTTTAACAAAATGCCTAGGTAACAAGAAAACGAAAATACGTCCTTGGAGGGACTGTTTTGATAGGTGTGGGCCAGTTCACAACCACCTCTTCCAAGTGGAGGGCTGTTACTGCACAGGTAATACAGTCAATGGGGTTATAAGGAATAAGTGCGAACCCTGATCACAAGAGTCAATTTAGACATAACGGTAGCCAACCTAATATAAAGTTCACATTTTTTCAGAGAGCAGAAGTTACGTCTGCACTGGTATCATGAGATGACATTGCAATCAACTTATCAAGAGCAGGGCTGCTAATTAAAATAAGTGATCATGAATTTTTCTTGTTAATAACAATCAGAGGTGGCTGTATGCTCTCAAAGTTGTCTCCTTGTTATAATTATGAAACAAAGCTGATTTGACTGTGTTTCCATAATCTTTCCCCAAAAGAGATACTGGCCAAATGGTCAAGGGAACCACAGCTTTGACAAAGATATTGAATGAAATGTATTTGAACTTACAAACGTTTATGTTCAAAACAGAAACTTCCTATTAAGAATTGAATTTATCTAGTTAGGGATACATATAATGTCACCTGTGTTTTTTAATCAGTGCTAACCATTACAACTCAAATACCAAGTAATGAATATTTACTAAACAAGCTGCTTATGAACAAAGCTGCTGAAATTACTGTGCAAATGATTTCTACCAACAGGAGAAACACAGAAAATTCCCATCTGTTTTCCAACAATTTGTGAGCCCATCGAAGCGATAGCCAGCTATCAAAATATTTGTTAAAAATGATTCAACCACCTCTGATAAAAATACAATTGGAAGAAAAAGAAAATGTTTCACCCATCATTTAAAAAAAATGCAAACTGATCATTTGTTAAAAGAATAAATCGAGAGGAAAAAAAACCAAGAGAGAAAATTACTCCAAGACCAGAACTTTCCCAGAGGATGAAATATGAACGGGGTGAGGCAACCACAAAGACCTCCCATCGGGTTTCCTGCCTTATGCTCTTACTCAACATTTGTGTTGGCCCTGAACACAAGGATGGCTCTCTGTGGATGAAACCCACCCCACAAATAGTCCGCAACAAATGAGTCTCCCTTGCTGGGAGCTTTGCAGCAGAGTCGACTCATCTGAAGAGAAGACAAGGATCCTCTTGACCTTAAGATTTCTTTCACCCAGGAAGTGCTGCAATAGGCAGGTATCTCTCACAAACAGGAAACTAATCCCAGCAGCAGGGCGGGAGTGGGGACAGTTGTCCAGGTACCAGAAGGGGATCAAAAACAGCAACACAACCCTGCTCCCAGCCAGAAGCTGGGGTGGGAAAGAGACTTCCAGATGCTCAAGTCTCTCCCATATGGGGCATGAGGCATTATTTCAATGGCCTGGGGTTAAATGGGTGCTCTTCCTGCTGAACTGGAGATGTTCTCTCTTCATAAAATAAAATGTCAAAATCAACAGCAAGCTACTTTGTTCTTTCTCCTACCTCAGAGACCATTTCATTGTTAGAGCGGCTCCCTCTATGGTTCTGGCAGGAGGTACCTAAGACCACCAAGTAGCGCTGTTTAGGGGAGGAGGAGAAAGAACAGACAATGCCTTCCTCTGCAGGAAGGAGAAAAGAATTATATAAGAAAAACTGACCATATTGTTTGAAGAGAGAACATTTGTTTCTCTTCTCACGTGGTACACAAGGGACTGCAACCTAGCCTCTCTAAGAGTCCTGAGACTTCCTACTGATCTTGCCAGCTTTGGACTCCACCAAAGCCTGGGGCCATCCAAAGACCAGGACTCTCTCACAGGCATCCCCGTAAAAACCTTCAAGCCAGTCATCAGCATTGTTCGAATTGCTCATGAGCGCCAGGATCCTGCAGAAATTTCTCACTGTCCGGAGGCATCTGGAATCCCATTTCCTTGAGACGCCTTTGCTGTTGAGGGTTAATTTTCCCTTTACAGACAGACAATATCTTAGGTGCTCACCCCAACAGGAGCCCCTTCTATGTGTTTGGGAAAGGCAACTCTTCTTGCCCTAGTAGCACTACAACAAGAAATACTTAGTGGTTCCATCTACTCTCTTTTCCTTAGGTATGCATCCCTCACTTCCTTTGACTTAACCACGCCCAAAACCATGAAAATATACAGACAACATAACATAATCCATACAGAGATAAAAGTGACATAAATTAATACAGCTTAACATTGGCTTTTCAATGAGACCACACATGCCATATCAGTAAAACAAACACAAGAAAATCTGCATGTCGCTCCACAAACACCTAGAATTATAGTGGAGTTTGTGACCGCATGGATCAAGGTGGTGACATCCGGGCCCACACAAAAATGTTGCAAATCTGGAAAACAGTTCGCTCCATCTACTGATAATATGAAAGCAGCTAATAGTTAAGAACACAAGAGGCAACTGATGAGCAATCATCCTCAGTCACTATCTGAAGTGAAAAGCCCGTTCTCTTGAATCATCAGGCCTGCATTAGGTTTCAGCTACACTACAAAGCCTCCGCAGCTACAGCTGTGTCAGCATGGCTCTGTCGGCAAAGCCCAGTAGCAATGAAAGCCGCTTTTCTACTGACGTAGCTACCACAAGGCTAAGGTCTCTTCTGCTAGCATAGCTGCACATACACTAGGGCCTTTGCTGGCATGCTATGTCTGACCTCTCCATACCTTTGGCCAACATAGCTCTGCCAGCAAAACTTTGCATTGGAGAGCAGGCTCTGTAGAACTGCTTTGCTTCCCATATCTGCATTGCAATAGAAAGCTAACTATGAAAGAAACTGTGAATCTTTAGGCTGTTTCACAATGGAACAACTTTTGACTTTCAATCTTTGTGCACCGGGCCCCACTATGTCCAGTTTAATGATGAGGTGTTTCCACTGTATGTGTTTATCAGTGGGGAAGGCCATTTTAGTGTCATCTTGCACCTTTTGGATTTTGAAAGCAGCAGCTGTAGCCAAATATATCACAATTACTTTACCAGCATTGTGTGTTTCATCTCTGTAGGTAACATGTCAGTGTTCATTGTTGAAAATTGAATAATCACTGTATATGCACACTGCAGCATTACGTTGGATAAAAATCTAACATGATCTTTAATAATGTTCATCCTCCAATGAAAGATGAGCACCACGGTGGATTAAGTTTTTAACACTAAAGCAAAGCTTCTTTAGAAAGTGTGACAGCATTACAATTAAGCTTCCCGCCCACGCACCCGCCTACGCTCCCGATTTGAATGTATGCGCTGAACATAAACATTTAACCCTGAGTCACATTAATAGCCAGCCAGATTGTAGTTATGCTTATCCTTCTTATAAATATTCTTATTGGTTCCCCGCTGTAATAAACTGCTAGTTTACTGACGCAGTCATAATTCCTCACCTTTTTTACTGCTTTGCGCTACTTTAAATCTCTGAAGGAAAGCGATAGTATCTGTGAAGCTTCCTTCTCGCTTAAAGGGGTTTCTTATAGTTTGAAAGATGACAAAAGTTCAGTTTTTCTCAACTTGTTTACCTGTCCCTTGTTGTCTGTTGCTAGATTTCCTTCAACCTAAAACAAGTCAGCCCTTGTTTTAAACAGGAACAGTGGGATTTACCAATGGATGCAATTAATCATGTACCGTTAAGTGCTTCCATAACACCTCTTTTGGAGCCAGGTGGAGAGCTGAGTGTACCCGCTGACCCAGGCAGGGCTCTGCTTTAGGATCAGCCTACTGCTCCATTTCCCACAGCTCTACAGAAATGCTACAGATTAAGAGAGGATGTTGCATTGAGCTGGGCTACTTCTTCTTTTCTACCCTAACCTCGTAGATCTAGAGCTATCCTCATTTGCACTGCTACCCCTTTAGGCCACAGAGAACATTTCAGATTATCATCAGTAGAAAGTGCCAGCATGTGTCATAGTTTCATAGATGTTAGGGGCTGGAAGGGACCTTACAGATCATCGGGTCCAGCCCCCCCGCACTTGGGCAGGAAAGACCGCTGGGATCAGATGACCCCAGGAAGGTGGGCGTCAAGACATTTTTTGAAGATCGCCAGGGTGGGTGACTATACCACCTCTGGGGGGAGGCTGTTTCAAACCCTCGGCACTCGGCTTGTAGAGGCTGAGGGCAGCTCTCTCACACATCTCTTGGGACGAGTACCATGCTACTCCAAAATAAAAATGCCAAGGGAATAGTGTGCATTGAAAGTTGCACAATGTCTGCCTGCCTAAGGGGAAAGAGTGCCCCAAGACTGCCATTCTTGTCTCAAATTCACCTGCTTCTGACAAAAGAAACAGGGTGAGTTTATTTTACTGGGCACAAAAAACACACCATAAACTACCCTATCACCAACTGCACATGACCAGGCTGCAGCTGTATTATTCTATGCCAAATATATTAGCTTATCCTGATTAATTAAAAGGGGTTTTGAGATACCGCTCTCCTGAATGAATAACTGAAGGACGAGATGCAGCACATTTGTACATCAGGGCTAATGAATGTATGAGCTGTTGTTAAGCTCAATTTTTCGCTTTCATTTTCAATGCATGTGTGTGAGTTTCTTCTAAAGCAGATTAATTCTCCTTTCAAGAGACACGTCCAAAACCCTGCCGCCTTCTTTCCTGCATAAGTGCCTTCAGCGTTCAGAGTAGAAGACTGAAGCTAAAGCTAGTTGTGCTTCTGCAGGGGTACTTAGAAATGAATCAATACGTGACCCATATTTCCTGTATCTTGGAATGCTATACAATAAAAGGGGGGAGGCAATCAGCTTTGCTAAATTAAGGGGCAGCTGTTGTCTAGGATAGGAGATGCTCAGTGCTTTATTTTTCTTCATTCTGATATATCCTCTCGCTCTCTCTTCACTGCGCCATTTCACTACTGTAAAGTCAATGGCTCAAATAAATTCAGCTACATTCCATGGGAAGGTCAGTACAGAACGATGCAAGGATTAATTGGGAAGGTATATTTATAAATTGGGAAGCAGGGATAAATGGTTATCCACTGAGACCCAGAGTCTCCATGTTGCACTTAAATACATGTTCTTGAGACTCCTTTTAGAACCTGAACAAAGCACGAATCCCCTGTGAGATATCACTGCATCCCTGCAAAGTGAAGGCTGTGATGCTTCATTAATGCTTTCAGTGACCTTTGGGGCCCTTGGAGGAAATGCTTTATGTAACCGTAGCATTACACTAGTATTCCCCGTATTGGTCTGTTAGTTCAAGACGCCAAAGGGAGCGGGAACAGTGACTAATTACCTTGGAGTTTAACTCAGCTTTCATTGGTGTTTAACGAGTAATAACTAAGATTATATAATGGTGCAGAATGGTCAACCTCATACAACTTACTGCAAAAGTAGAGCTCACAGACCGTAGCACAACTGCACCTCGCTAGTGCTTTAAGAGTTGCTTTGTTGTCATAGTAATGGGGCTTATATCCATGGTGACCTTGATAGCTTCATCACCTTCAGCTTCTTAATAAACAAAAGCTATGCAATAAATTCAGGGTAAGTGCAAATTCATGTCCATGAATGAACATCTCTCACATGGAAGTAAGCTGTTGTTTCAAACATTTGGGTTTGTTTTTTTTTTAATGGCAAGGCAGTATAACACAGTTAGAGACAAACGTGGCTCATGTGACACATGTGGATAAAAAGGTTACTCATTCATCCTTAAAACTAAACTGTAGACTTGCATCAAAACACATCATCCCTGCATGCCCCACCATAGATACAAACCTACCACCCCTGAATTTACTTTAACAGTGGCCTGTGCTGAACCACAAAGTTAACCGGCCTTTATATTTTAATGCTGTCACCCCAGTAGAGTTGTATCAAAGCAGGTAAAACCAGACAGGAGCAGAAAGCTACCCGCTGACAGCAGAATACATTCCCTTGGAGGAACGTTTAAGAGAAAGGCAGGCTACTGTTAACAAATCCTTAGGGCCCTATAGAAATGTATGCAACTAAATAGAAATGACCATATTGATAAAAACGTCGCAGCCACATGACAGCTTATTAAACCAGTGTAAGCTCAACTGAATTAAGCATGAGGCCACAGGGCTTGATCCTTCCAGCTGGCTCAGGGAAACGAGGCAGTCTGCTTCCCTGAGCCAGTCAGGGCAGCTGTGCCCTAGGGAGATATCCTGCTTTCCCAAATCCCATGGAAACCAGCTGGTGTCTGCAGAGCCCCAAGGACTTCCCCGAGTGAAGGGTGGCTTCAGACCGTGGCCAGCTCGGGGCTCCGCGGGAGAACTACCTGTTCCATATGAGAGCTCCTGTAGCTGCTCTTGCTAATCCTTCCTTGCGACACCCATTCTTGGGGTTGCCCAAGCTGCCTGCCAGTTTTCAGTTAGGCTGACCCTTCATAGAAAAGTCCTACAAACATATATCAGGTAGAAACCTAGAGCGGTCTTGCAATGTCTTAAACATTTCTGAGAGGTGCTAACACCTTTCATTCCTGCTGACTACAAATAAGCATTCCTTAATGGATTGAACCCTTTGCAGGGTTTTATAGAAATTTCAATGTCACATTTATTAGGGGATCACATCTTTATTTATCTACGTTTCGACTTGTGAGGCATGGCATTATCCATTACATTCTACAGAACTACACTAGACCTTATTCAATAATGAAAACTGTCCTTTGGACTATATACATACGTATAGAACATAGATGTATATATAGGAAACAATTAAACTAGTCCTGGGCTCTTCAAATGTTTCCCTCTGCCTGATGAAGGGTGTTTATACCTGAAAGCTTGCAAACAAGAATTTTTCCAACTATTTGAGTTGGTCTAATAAAAAAATATCAGGTTTACCCAAAGAATCTTGTCCACCAGTAGTCATAACCATTTATAATAGTCAATGGTTTAACAAATAATTTGCATCCTTGGAGGAACTAGGAACACGAACTGTTTCCTTTTCCATTCCTTGCCAGTGTTGCATGGTATTATATCTGCTCCTAGTAATGGGTATGTGAAACTTTTTAAATGGAAGAGCAATGAAAAAAGTATTAATGAATTTGTGACAAATGTTCAAACAGAAAAAAACCCCCCCTATTGTTAGCTGGAAGGGTTTTCATGACAATAAATGCCCTTTTCTCCCACCAAAAATATATGAAACTATGAATCAGAGCAAACTGAATTTTATGGGCCAGATTCTTCCACTAATTAGTTGCCCAAGCAGCTTTAGATATGTAAGTGTAATCCTATTCCCCCTAGTTAATCCTAACAAACCATTAATGCAAAATATAGTTGGGTCCTCCTCCTGCTCTCTATTTTTTTATTTGATCTCAAGGTTAAAATAATGACACATTTAAAAAGTTAATGGTTAGTGGTTTTTCCAGGAATTAAGTTGGGCACAACAGCACCTTAGTTAGGCTCATAAATCTATTTAGGCAACTAATAGGTACAGGAGGATATTGCCCTATGTTTTTACTTACAAGATTAGAAATGAGGCAGGAATTGTTTGGTTCTTTGGGGAATTTACTGTTCAATCAACTTTAATATGAATGATAAAAAAATATTTATGGTCATAAACAAGAATTTTGTGAACTCATTTTCTGCCTCTTAAAATCAAAACAAGCAGTTTATAATCCAGCATTTATTGCAGTTTTTAAATGGAATTTATACTTCAAGGACTTGCTGAACTTAGGCATCATATAAATACACATCTAACTACAGAGGGGCTGGTAATACATTTGTATAGTTTAGCTAATACATTTTTCATTTAACTACAGAGTGGATGCTAATACATTTGTATAGTGAAACTAATACATTTTTTATTACTTTAAATGCAGTGCAGGCAACTGCAGAGTTACTAATGAATTTACATGAGATCCTCCAAAGTCCTCAGAAACAATTTAAATCGTTTTTAAACTACTATATTCCCCCATTCACAGAAAACAATGATTGTAGGAGATGAGATATCATTTCTACAGTTATGTCAGCACATCTTTATCTCTTCTATCAAGCAGGACTATGGATGGAGACCAAAAGCACCTGAAAATTCATGCTTTTTCCACACTTTTTTTCACCATGCCTCCCTCTCCCCACTCTTTCTGACAGCTGTTAACACAGGAACTACTTGTGACTATAGCAGACAGCCAGAGGCTGGTGGACAATGTCCGCACCAGTCTACCAGGGTGCCTCGTCTCACAACCAGACTAGGTTTTTTCCCCAGGACCCATCTTCTTTTGAGAATATATTTTTGATAAGTTGCATTACTCCTGTTACTACTGCTATTGTTATCATCATCATCATCACCACCATTATTATATATATTTGCAAAATACCTGAAGACACTTTAGAATGCAAGAAAATTTGTAAGAAAACAGTAGGTTAATATAAA
Organism: Gavialis gangeticus; assembly: GCF_001723915.1. NCBI lineage: Eukaryota > Metazoa > Chordata > Crocodylia > Gavialidae > Gavialis > Gavialis gangeticus. The sequence continues at coordinate 6,769,701 of NW_017728997.1, forward strand.
TCTCCTAAGTAATTTTTGAAGCATCAGTTATAGGATTCTACAACGTTTCAAAATAGGAGAAAAAACTCGGGTGGGCTTTACCACCTTAAAGGAAGCTTAAAAACTAGCATTGAAAGTCTGTGTGATAGCTTTAACCACAACACTTCACACATGGCTGTGAATTCTGCTGCTGACTCAAATGTGTAAGACCTCACAGACGGCTAATAACCTTTCACACATCAGCCTTGCTAACTCATCCGATAGACAGGTTTAACTTGTGCCACTAAGAAAAAGCAAAGCTATATAAAAAACCCCCTATATTTTGCATATAGAAAAATTATTTCAAAAGTAATGCCCCCACCAAAAAAGCCCTCAACCTGTTGGCTGCCAGAATGATTTGAAACAGAGAGATTACAGGCTTTACGAAGTAAATTGGGCTATATTTGGTTTGTCAGGATGCAGAACATTTTAAACAAAGAAAATAATGCAATAGGAAACATAAACCAAACTTTATTTAGGGGTTGGAATGGCCATTTCAGTTAGAACATCTGTACGTCATCATCAAATGTTAAAATTAACTCACAGGATAACCTTCCATGGGTTTATTTTAGTAGTCATGAAAGCCTGGCAGCTATTGAAAGGAAGGACTTGTCTTCCTTGCCCTTGGGTCAAATTCTGGCCCCTGCTGTGGCACTTTTATTCCATTTCTTCAGCATAACGGGAGTAAGATATCCACCCAAAGAATTACCACAGTGGAGGAGCAATGTAACACTATCAGTAGTAGTACATAAATTCTTTTTTTTTATAAAGATAGGCTAGAGGTTATAAGGGGAAGACTGTGGGCAGGAGTGGCTCAAATCCTGTCTGTTCCCAGCAGTGGAACAATCTCAAGGCAGCCATATAAAACTGCTGTAGCTTCCCCGGTAATTGCCCGGGGCTCTGACTCTGTTCAGAGTAAAGGAGTTGCAAATATACTATAGTTAGGAACTACCTTTGCCCTGCCTCCACCTCACCTGTGGTCTTGTTCTGTGTTTTCCAAGACAGATTGCATCCAGTCTGGCTTCTGAAGTCTCATCTGGCTTGCAGGGAAGGAGAATCTGCTTTGTTTGGAGCCCAATATTCAACAGCATCTTGCCTGCAGGCAGGAGATTCACTACTTTTGGATGAGAAGAGGGAAGTAATGGCTTGTTCCATTCAATTGTTGAGCTCTGTGATAAGGAGGCTATTAAAGGGAACTGTTAGTGTCAGCTCTTGCTGGTGGGGTATTTTTGTAACATGGACACATGCTGTTCTGCATCTACTGTATATCAGTTTGTATGCCTCCCTCACCGTGGTATCAGAGACTGCCTCGCAAAGGTGCATTAAGCCATCTGACTACCCTCTGCTACTTTCTCCTTCTCTTGAACCAGCAGGGTGCATGTGGGAGGAATAGGCAGGAGCACATTTACTTTTGGTTTGCACTCCATGTTTGTATTAAGGAATGGGATGCGGATGAGCGCGCCTTGCGCTTGAAGCAAGGTGCGGGCAGATTTATAAGGTAGCAGCTCAATATATAAACTTCTTACTATGCTTGAGTTCAGTCATGACTGAAGTCCTGAATGCATTTATTTTTGTTACTAGCTTCTCTTTTGTGTACTAAGCTATAATACCCTGTATCATGCTTTGCATCTTCCTATTCAGATTTGCTTTACTGTAACTTTTTTTTTGCTCAGTTATTACATCTCGCTTTTCTTACCTACACAGTTCATTGCTGCTGATATACATATTACTAAATTGCATGCCCTATTCCCAGGTCCAATGATGTAACCCAACTACCTTGTTACTATTGCTTTTCTCCTGTTGCCATTTCACCAGGGAAAACTTCTGTGACTCATCATTCATGCCCCATGTTTGCACTGCTAATATTGAAGTTGCACATAAGAAGCACCTGGAAATGAGTATTGATTATGCTTGCTTGCACACAATATATCTGTGTTTAATTATTCTTTGACCTTTCTCACCCATTCACTTTCTGACAGCTACCACTGAAGCTGAGTAAACAATATTATCTCACAGCCTTTATTACACCTAAAACAGAAAGGTGGTGGTAACTATCTAAGGCAGGGGTGGGCAAAATGTGGCCTGTGGGCCAGATGCGGCCTGCCAGGCCATTCTATCTGGCCCACGGGGCCCCTAAAAAATTTAGAAAATTAATATTTATCTGTCCCTGCTGCCTATCATGCAGCCCTTGCTGGCTTGCCAAAACTCAGTAAGAGGCCCTCTGCCCAAAATAATTGCCTGCCCCTGTTCTAAGGGAAGTAGCAGATGACCGCTTACCCAGTGTAATTTACATTGGTTTTGTATATTGATGTAAATTACATTAGGATCTGGAGAAGACAGACATGCGGCTGAAACACTAGGGAGTAGGGCTATGCAAGGCTTCGGACCGTGCTTTGGATCTGGAGAAGCTTCGGATACTTTGGTGCAGGGGTTTCTGTGGGTTTCTGGTGTTAACGAGTTAATGAGCAATGATTAACACCTACAAAACCACAAACTAAGGAGAGGAAATACACACAATACATACAATACATACAATCAACTGCCCCAAGACAGACACAGTTGTACAAGCACCCTTATTATGAGTTTTGCCCGTCAGCAGCTAGAGGTGCAGGGCCCCAGAACCCTCCTGCACCAATCTCCTCCACAGCTGGCATGCTTCGTAGCTGCAGCAGGGGCCACCATCCCCGCAGCTTTCACCCTGCTGCACCTTAGCACATACAGTGCCACCCATGTCACGAGTTTTGCTTGTCCACAGCTTGAGGTGCATTTTCCCCCAAACTCCTGCACTTATCTCCTTGAAACTTCACAGGCTTTGTGGCCTGAGTGGGGGCTACTACCCCTGCAGTTTTCAGCCTGCTGTGCCTTAACACACACAGGGTCATCTATGTCATAAGTTTTGCCTGTCAGCAGCTTGAGGTGCAGTTCCCCCCAAACCCCTGCACCTATCACCTTGAAACTTGGCAGGCTTTGTGGTTTTACCAGGGGCTACTACCTCTGCAGTTTTAACCCCACTGTGGTTTAACACATACACGTGACATGAGTTTTGCTTTCAAGAATTTGGGGTGCAGTTCCCCAGAACCCCCTGCACCAATCTTCTTGAAGCGTGGCAGGCATCGTGCTCTCAGCAGAGGCTACCACCCCTGAAAGATTCATCCAAATCAGACAAAAAACAACAACGTTATACACATTTCATTGATTCCCCATTATACCCTGTGGCCGGATCTCTGAGGCGGCTCCAGCCGGATCAAGGCAGAAACCCGGTGTGGAGCTCCGGATCGGATCGCTGGCATCCAAAGCAGACGGATCCGAAGCCAGATCAAATAGCTGCCTACTTGCACAGGCCTAGTAGGTAGCTATGAGGGCATCTGAAACCATAGGTAGTTACAGTTACGTCTCCATTATGTGATGGGGAGCAGGTTGGTCAGCAAGTAATTACCTTGGAATGGACAATATCTAAACCAAGCATACTTTAAGCCTAATTTTTTTAAGGGTAATTCCACATCACATTGGCGGATCATTGCCCTGGATTGGGTGATTATGTTGTCTGTGCACAACCATTTTGCACTGATGAAAGCATAACAGTTGAAACACTGAAATCTGGTGTCATTTTAATAGACTAGAAGTCCGGCTCTCTGGGAATGTAAACTGGTGCAACTTGTTGGAAGCCAATATGCTGATTTTAGGATCTTGGCCCAAACTGTCAAGCCTTAGCTTAGTACATTTAAACGTTCTGACCAGCCCAACATTTTTTCTTCTTTAAAATGGCATTATATGTGGAAACCCAGAGATTGTGGGGGGTATTCTACTGTGTTAGCTCTTGTTGCAAGGGACTGGTATTGTGTTTTGCTTTTTTCCACTAGTTTTTTTTTCTTTTTTCTCCTCCCCGCTCCCCTAAAGTGAACAGAGTTTGGTCAGAAGATAAATCACAAACTTAGGTTACCTAAGTTCATCCCTTCACAAAAAGTCTAACAAATTAAATCTCATTTTCTAATATAGAACCAGAATAAATATGTTATCATACAAAAATATACATAGGTGCATGTGAAATGAAATCTGTTTTTCTTATGTAACATTGGCACAGAACAGACACCATGGAACAGAATTAACATTTACCTCTGGGTCTGGACCTATGACAAATTATAAGTAACAACTCATATTACAAAGCCACTTCCTAGTTCTCAAAAGCTTGATACAGACATATTAAATGAACAATAAAATACAACTTAACAGGGTCGATGTTAAATTACTTTCAATTATTAAACCCCATTGTAACCAAATAAATGCCTGGCTAACTTCCAGTATTCATATAATTTAGATGGGGAAAGTGCTAGGTTGTGTCTCTCCCAGCTAGCTGATGACATATCACTATCTAGTACTTTAGTACAATATAGCATGCATATTCAAAGCTGTCAGTTCAGGATCACATCCAAAAGCGACAGTCTAAAAAAGACTAGAAAGAATCCAGGAATGCAAATGAAGGGTAAATCTCCCATTGACCTCAATGAAAGCCAAGTTAGGCAAACCCTAAGTACTATTAAGAATCTCATCTAGATTATTTGCAAAGCTGCCAGGTCAATTGTATTATTGCAACTTAATATAATAAGAACAACAACAACAACAACGACAACAAAGATAGACTCTGATTTCAGTAAGAAAAGGAAGGACACGCATTTTATAATGAGGCACAATTGTATTATGCTCTTGAAAATAGGAAAAGCAAATATCTTAGGCCTGTCATTGCTACATATGGGCATGTCCAGATGGGCAGCACCCACGCAACATGCAGTGCTACCTTGCAGTGGGGGGCGGGGGAGGGGTGGTCTTTTTTGATTCTAGGGTCAAAAAACCCATGCCAAAAAAAAGCAGGGTGGTACATGTCGCAGGGCAGCATGTGCCACCCAAAACCAGAGCCACGCTTTGGCTACTGGCTAGGTTTTCTGCTGCAGCTCCAGCCCCAGGAGGCCCCCTGGATCCCAGGTTAGGCTGCTGGGGTCAACACAGTTGCTGGTCCCAGCCTCCCCTTCCCGACCTGGGGTAACCTGCTGAATGCCAGAGTGTGCGTGGCACAGGCATTCCCTGGGGGACAAGGAATGCTGCTGCTACTTGTCCCTGGGGAAACAAATGTCTGCGCTCATCTGGATGTGCCTTACATGGGGAAATCATTGAAACCATCACATTTTCAAGCGACTCAATTTGCAAAGGACGAGTCTCCAAACTAAACTTTTGCCTGGAACTAGAGTCCATCACACCCAAAGCTGCCCTGCGAGAGCAGAGCCCTCCACTCTACCGTCAGAATTACTCTACCTCTGCTGAATGAAGTAGAATAATGCTCTGCTCTCACTGTCCCACAACTGCCTGAGGGCACAGATACTCCCTATGCCTTTGGCCAGCTGCCACAGTCCATTCAACAACAACGTTATCCCAGAAAGCACTTTTTACTCCAAGTAGGGGAAGGCACTCCAAAAAAGAGCCATTGTCAGCCAGCTCCTTTTTCCATTGTATTAAAATTCCTTTTTCTCTGAAAGCATTCGGATATACCTAACCTCCATGGCCTGAAGGCAGATACTGTCTTCACATTTATGAATGTCTCCGCAAATAAGTCTGTAATCTCTCTCGGCTCTTGCCATCTTAATTAAACGTCCCTACCTCTCTGGCTGCTGTTTAAGGTGTTTCTTCCCTTTTTCCCCATCAGGTGTCTATCCTGAGTCTTTTCAACTTTTCTCTTGAAGCATCTCAGGTATTGCTATTAACCATCATTACTACCTTCTCATCCACAGATCCCTCTCCTCACTTTTTCCAATGCTGCCCTCGATCTACCACTGGCAATGTGAGCTTAACAGGGCAAGAACCAAGCTTATATCCTAACTGTTTTTCCCTCCTGCAAGGCCTACCATTTCAGCGAGCACTGGTTTTATTTATTCTCATGCTGTGTGCGCCAATCACAATCAAGGTTAGAGATATTTTTATTGGTATTGGGTCTGCATTGCATCCTCAAGGTGATCCCAAGAACATAACAGTTGAGAAAGTAAGTTACAACATCATAGTGGTTAGGTCTAATTAATACAGCCAAACTAAGAAATAGGACACTCATCTTCAGTGAGTTTTGCTTTTTACTCCCAGCAGTAAGAGGCCTAGTATTAAAAAATCTCTGTTTCAGAAAACAGTTTGACACAGAAAGAATATTGAAGCAATTCAGAAAAAAACATGAATCAATCTTCAGTTCTTGTTCTACTCCCATGCATGTATTCAGCCTCCCAGTCCCCTTCACATGCTTTTATCTGTGTTTCTGCTCCCACCTTTTTCTCTACATCCAGAACTTGCTCAGCACGTCCATTGCTCAACCTTTCATATTTCAAGCACAGACTTGGTGAAAATACCACATTTTGGAAAATATTGCATTAAAAAAGGAAAGAGCAAATACTCCAGGATCAGTACTTTTATCTGGGTCTCAGATCCATCTATGAAGATTGCAAACTTGCAAGGGAAAAGCCATCTTATTCTCCCACAGCTCACACAGCACTGGACACAATATCTGCAATTAAATAACAGCAACAACATGCCAAAATTTCTTAATGTTCTCTTTTTGTTATGAAATTGCCTACAAAGGGCCAATTAAAATGTAGCGAATGTAAAGACTTTAAAATGGAAACATGTTCGCTTAAGCTGTGCTTGAGGTGCACTGCATGTAGAATTGAAATAAATGGCTTCAATGGCTGTTGCTTTGGTTTTGTTTATATTAAAATGGGTAATACATGAACCTCTTTTTTAAACCACCTTGCTTTCTGTAATACAGATGGGACCTTTAATACTTCAAAAATAAAAAAGGTGGAATTAAGACATTGCCACATAGTAAAAAGTCTGTCTTGGCTTCCCTGACACCTGCAAAGTTTAATTAAGTTGAAAGTCACTAACTTCTGCTCAAGATGCTGACTGCTAGCTGGTTAATTAGTTGCCTCTCTCACTGATTAGGAACTTATGCAGTACTCGATCATAAATGGTTGTAATGCTTGCCTTGTTCCAAAGCCTAATTAATATGATATAGACTATTTAACAATTGTGCCTTAGTTTGATTTATGAAGGTAAATCTGTATATTTTATTGCTAAATAAAAATTCTAATGCACAAGAAAAAAATAAATTGAAGCAGTGAAGTGATAATTTGCAAGTTTTGTTTTTTCATCGTAATTTATATGAAAACTTCTAAAACTTGCAATAATGAGCCACCACAGCCTATCAAGAGCAAATACTTAATTTCAGAGTGCACGTTGTCAGAATGCTTGACAAATGCTTCAATAAACCAGCATTAAACAATGTTCAAACAACTGAACTGAACTATAACATTCTGTGCTCTATTCATTAGAAACGATATTTACTGTGGGCAACTCTCTTAGCTGCCATATATCAGCTTCCAGGGGAAAAAAAAAGTGTGAGGAAGAATATTCAGTTTAAGAGCCTGATCCTGCGAGATAATGGTGCCCTCAAGAACAAGTGACATTACAGGCATAGAAGGCACCCAGCACCTCTCAGATTCAGGCCTTTACTTATGGTACAATGTAGATGGAGCCAATGTCTCCTCTTTGCTATTGTTTACCAGAGTACAGGCAAAAATCAAGGAATCCGGACACTCACGCTCTCAAGAAAAAAAACTTTCATTGGCAGTCAAGTAACAGGTGCATAACGACAGCAAAGCGTGACCCTCAAGCACTGAAATAAGGATGTGCGGAAAGTTCACTTTCCCCCTAGGATAATATCAGCTAGCAGTATTTTGCCAGTCCAATATTTAACGTGGTATTGCCAGTGAAGGGTAATTGTGTCATTCCCTAGGCTTGCAGGGAGGTTAATTATCAAAGCGTGAAATGCCTCTTTTCCCTGTTCCGTTCCCCTAGACTGACACGTTCCTCGACTGTCACGTGGCTGACCGGCCTTTGTGTAAGCAACGAGGATCAATGTCAATTGCGTTCCCTGGCTTCAGTGATCACTTGGGAGACAGGAGGCTGCGAGGCAATGGCAAGGGACCTGAACCCCGGAGTTACTAACTTAAACCAAGGGTCCCCACTTGTAATTTTTACTGTTATAAATGGGGAATTATTTAATAACGGAAAGAAAAAGTAATTTCCTTTCTATGTCAGAGGAAGTCAGAAGTTGAAGCGACTGTGAGGTGGTTATAGGTTCAGTGCTTTCATTAGGAGTACTGGTGTTTTCCTAGGGGCTCTAGATGGGCACAGGCGATTAAGAGAAACAAATGTAGTTCTGAACATTCATTACCCTTGTAAGAGAGCTGCCAACACTTGGCATTACACCGCACAATATATATCAACAGCATTGCTTCTGTACAGAATGAAGTAGGGACCAGATCCTGCAGCCCTTAGACTGGACTCAAAAACTTTCTCTGACCCAAACAGCCAGTAATCAAAGTCAACAAGGGTTGGAGACCTCTTCAATGTCATAAGAAAAATCAGTTATGAAGCCAGGGATAAACCCAGGTACCCATAATCCCAGACTGCCATCCTATTTACTGGACCGTGTCTTTCATTTCCTTCACTGGCTAAGTAAATTAAATTAAAGATGCAAATCTACCCTGCCTTCTAAGTAAGGATTACATTATTAGGCCCCATGCCAAGAGCATTCTGATTTTCCACAATAAACCAGTCAGCCTTACCTATACCGCCTTGTCTATACCTATTAACAGTACCATGATATTTTGCTTCTTCATTCTCCCCTCATTTGATGGACTTTTGGAGGGGAGGATATTTTATAACTCTCTAACTGAGATTTAATTTCAGTGCCCACACACTAATTTAAAAGTAAAGACGCTAAATTGAAAAAGGCATCGTATATAATGCACAAGAGATCAATATACAACCAGATAGTTGGAACATTTCCTTACAAAAAGATATTTATATTCTGGATCTTTTCATTTATTAAAAGTGCATTATTTTGCCTCAATAATTTTGTTAGAAGAATGTGCTATTAATCACATCTAGAGGCACTAGATGAAATTGGAATTGAAAGGGAGAGAACCACAAAATACTTAGTCATCTGAGCATAAGACAGAGCAGGGTAAGTGATATAAGTACTGCTTCTCTCTACAATGTTCAGGCGTTTTCTTTTCTCTTGGAGCGCCTACAAGATGAAAATTAAGGGCCAGAGTCTTGGCCACACTGGACCAAATCTATAGTGTACTTGTGGCAGACTTCAGTAATAAAAGCTGTAGGATGGGCCAATGCAGCCTTAGGAACATGAGATGGGGATGGGCCAACTGGGTTAGGTCCTTCTCTTCTGCTGTTTCCAAATAATAAGCTTTTAACTTATACCAGAAAGTCTTATCGATTTGTAAGTGTATAACTACACTGTGGTGGCAGTGTGCCTTGGTTGGCAAAAAAACACCTTACCCACTCGTTCATCTCATACCATCTAAAGTTGGAAATATCTTGGTAAAGATGCTCTGGGGCACGGGGGTAACACTTTACTACACTACTGACCCAGGGGTAGGTGTTCGCACCCCTGTGGCTATTACACACCAGCACCACTTAGAGGAGTCCTTTAGGCATATTTAGGCAATGGGGGCATGACAGAGCAAAAGGGTGTTTCATAATAATACTGCACTTCAACCTCTTACTGCCATTCTTTACCAATGAATTCAGCATTATTATTAGTAGTAATTATTACTATTATTATCTTTATAGTCTTCAAATCAATGCACTTCACACATATTAATTAAAGAAATTTCACATTACACCTGTACAATAGATTGGACTTGTTTCAGGTCAAAAACAACAAACCATTGGGAGAGATGGAACCAGAACGCACAGGATATGTCTGCAATGAAAACTGCCATGGAGAGTAGCCAAGAAAAGGCCAAAATAGCCTGAGCTGAGCTTTCAGTACATGAGCTAACTTAAAGTGTAGACATATTCTCAAGGATAGAGCTGATAAGAGATAAGTTACATTTGAATAAATAACAATTCCCCTTCAGAAGTCTTAGGATTGCAATGGAAATAGTTTGAAGTCTATAAAGGTTGGAAAGCTATAAGGGGGAAGGCCTCCCATAACATGTGTCTATGAGCTTCCTGGTTCTGGGGAGTAATAGAAACTGACTTTCTTTTAGATCTTGATCAAAAATAGAAAGTAAGAACAAGAAATATTAAAAAAGATTCTGTTCTTTAAGATTTCTAGTTCAGTTGTAGGGCATCCAACAAGGCCAAGCAGATAAATGCATGGGCTTTGGGGCAATTTTCTTCTGAAACTTTTCCACCTCTTCTTGTAACTGACCTAGATGGCAGTTTTTCATGATGGATCTTATGCTGCTGTCTGTACTCAATGAAGTAAAAAAAGACTGCAAGGTAGGGAATAGTCTTCCCACTGCATCTTTGTAGAGAAAACAAAATGGCAGCACTCATATTAAAAAGAATAAAAAGAGAGACCAATGTCCTCAATGTAAATTTAGAAACCTGCTTTGCTCAAAAATGTTCAGAATGTGAGTTAATTACAGATGCTAGCATTTGTAAAATTATCAAGTTTACTCTCATAGTTTCAAATTAATTATTGTGAAAAAGAAGCAAAAAGCCTTTCCACAATGTAAAGGAACACTAAGTTATTTCAAGTACAGGTTTACCTTCATTTGCTTAGGAAATATTTAATGTCTGTATATGTTCTCATTTTCCCCTGGTCTGTTTTATTCAGACAGAAGCATGCAGAAGTATTTCTCCTTATGCAGATACCTCTGTACAGTACTTTGTAGGCTATCTGAAAACCATTTCCCCGAGACATTGAAAGCTTCCTGTGCTAAGAAGGGGAGTCACTTTAATCTTGGGAGGTCCCTAGTCTTAAAAAGGACTGCTTTGAATTTGTGGAACCACTACATGATTTGCTATCCCAAATTGCTAAATGTTGTCAGCTGGAAATTGCAATGCCTGGTCTCCTCTGGTTGATCACCCATAGTTGTTCTTGCCACAAGCAATTACATTTATAGTAGCGAGTTCTGTCTACAATACAACCACTTCCAGTTATAACAAAATTGTCCCCAGACATGGCAAAAAAAATACTCTAAGCATAGATCAGACCGTAACCATGTTTAACAAGCTGTAACATTGTTCGGGACATGGTTAGGTTGAGTCTACATTACCAGTCAGTCTCACGTTTTAACTGTGTTGGTGATAAAACCTTTATGACTTCCCCTACCCTCTTGTTATTCTTGGTACGCATGCATACCACATCCAGAGCACACTCAAAAGCACTTCTAAGCAGCACTGCCTGACCCACCCGCTTCTGCTTTACATATGCCAAATGAAGCCAAACAAGACCATTTAGCCTCCCTGGGGATGGTTCCACAGCTGCTCACAAGCACTCTGATGACACGGATCTCAAGAGCCATAGCAGGGGGAGGGCGGGAGTGGGAGGATTGTCACTGGGGCAATGCAAATCCATTCACCAGATAACGCAATACTTGTCCTGACTACAACTCCCTGCAATCTGGGTCACATTCTGGTTGATCATGTGTTTTATTATACTTTCAACAATCCCCATGTTCCCCACTCCCCTCATAAAGATAGATGAACAGGAGCAAATTCTAGTAGGCTCTAGTTTAAAATTAGCCACAGGCATTCCCAAAAGTTTCCCACAAAAACTGTTCTTCCTTTTATTCACTGGAGCAACTACCCTGCGCCTCCGTGTCCTGACTTCTCTCTTTATGCATTATTCAATCAATTCTCTGATGCTCAGAATTACCTTTGACTCTCTCTATGGGAATCAGCGATGCTTCTTTTTAGCTCACTTCTCCCACAATACCTTGCAAAAAAAAAAATCCAATGACTTCTTGACACACTTTATGATACTCCAAGACTATTTGCCCTCTGACTTGCTTGAAATTTTTGTCAGAGCTGCATGAGCTGTGGCTGATATGGTTTAAGGCTCCTTTGGGACAGGACATCATCTGTGTTTCAGCCCTGCAAATGCCTAGCGGCACTCAAGGTACAATAAATAACAACAAATATTACATGCATTGTTTGTACCTGTTTGACAGGAACTTTGTGAAGGTAAGAGCTGTGGGATAAGAACGCAATGCTCGGCTCTAAGGGGAAAGGAAGTTTGTGTCGTGTTAAAAAACACCAACGACCTGAAGAGTGCTGTAGGACGGAAGAATTGTACAGAAGACATACAACTTCCCCCATGTAAATCCCAAGCAACTCGGGTTTTCTCAAGTGAAGTGTCAGTGGGTTGGTAGATTAAATCTAATCCAGCATGAGCCAGGACTCAGTGTAAGGTATTGCTTTTCTCACTTGCCATTTGTGCATTGTGTAGAGGCCACTGAAACGATACAAATACAGAGTCCATGAGCCACATGCTGCCCTGAGTGCCTTCCACCATGTTTAATACTGGATCAGCATGAAAACACTTCCTTCACCCATCTGTCTTTCTGCATCTCTTATCCTCTGGACCAGACAGACAGCAGGGCTTCTGGGTTATAGAAGGCAGAGGTGAGTGTCACCATCAAGTATGTTATTGCTGCCTTCAAATTGAAGAAAGTTAACTATATAACCTAGTGATACAGACACAAAGTGATATGGAAAATCAAATGTATTTTAAAAAATCATTTATTCACTAGCTTTATATAGATATGTATGTCAAATCTTTATGCACATAAATATACTGGCTAATTGAACTAATACATGCAGCATTGGCTTTTAGACACTGGTTTTTTTATTCTGCTTCCAAGCTATTTCCTTTCAAGTCTTTTACTCTTTTTTTTTTTTTAAACAGGGAAAAAATTACAGTCCAGTCATGTGCTCAAGCTTTATTACGGCTCAAAATATTACACACACTTTCACATTCAGACTCTAATTTTAAATAGAGATGTGTCAAATAGTGAGATTAAAATTGGTCTCTGAAAATTCAAAGCCACTGTGATTAGAATTTTAAAAAGCATCAGGAAATGCTTTGAATTGTTTTTCTTCCAAAAATAGTTTAATAAGGCAGAGGATATATTTTATAACAGCAAGATCCTCCAAGGTGTGTGATCGTACATTTAATAACATCTCTTGACAGAATGCAATGCTCCCTCTTCCCTCCCAGCTCCAAGACTCTTTGGTGTTATTAATGTTAAAAAATAATCTGACAATCAGAGTTAAAACTGGGAGTCAATAAAAAGTAGATCAAAGGCAGGTTAATATGCTGTCTTCAGCCCAAAACGGGCTGGATGCAAGCAGTTGGACTTCGGACACAACACGACCTAGAAAGAGCCTTGTGAGAGAGGCCATAAAAAGGGAATTATAAAAATCAATTCTTGAGGTAACCAAGATATGAATAAAATGTTAGCAGCCTGCCTGCTTAAATACTTACCGATGCAAGAAATGTTTGTCAAGGGAAAAACAGCAGCATACAAATCAATGTAGGAAAAGTAACAGAGCCTACCTTCCTTTTCAACAAATAATTAATGAGATGGCACTTATTCAAATGAGATATACCAAATCACTTCCTAGGACTATTTAATCTACTCTGTTTTGCTCCTAAAAGATCAAGATTTTCCAACAGAGTCAGGCCCTTCAATTCTTATTTAGATGCTGAAACAGCCCTAAATTTGGAAGCACTAGGCACTTAGTATCTCTTTTTGGAGGCAATTTAAGCATAATTTGAGGTACCAGCTTTGAAACCTTGCCTAAAGTAGGCTGGGACTGGATCTGTGACCATCATCATTGGTACTGTGCTTCTCATATAATGCTGAGTGGTTAATAATGATAAGTGTTCAATTTTTAGTGGCAAAATGTGTCCATATATTAAATATATTGTTATCTCCATTAGGAGGATATAGTGTGTTGATTACTATATGTAGTTACACCTTTTCTAACAGGCTAATTAGACAGACAGGTACAGTGTGCTGAGTGCAACAGTATGGACTGGAACAAAAATTAAATAATTAAAACTGAATAAGTATTTATGATTTAACTGGGAACTGCATTGCACTAGCAGAAATGCTGAACAAATGGAGCCGCTACATCATTTTCCTATGACCAGTATTCTGCGTTGCTTTGCAGTTTACAACCAGCCCTGGTTAGTAGCAGACTTTCTTCTCTTTTCTTTGTACTCTGCACTTATTTGGATAGAAACCTAAATATCAATAGGCTCTGCAATTATTCCAGTAAGCGTGGCATTTTAAAGAAGCCTGAAGGAATTAGGAACCAAGGTTTCATTGAAATTCAATGGAATTTGGGCAAGAAACTCCCACTTGTGTATTGAAAATTTTCTTGAATTGTATATGGTGCATGCTTTGGAATATGCATATTTTGGTCGGCTGAAAAATACTGTGGGTTTCTTTGTGCATGTGTTTAGAGCTCTTTTGCTTACTGTCTCAATTTGTCTAAATGTTAGGTGATTTAAAGATCAGTACAGATAGATATGATGACGACAGTGATGTTGGAGGCATCTGAAATGCTTTTAGCTTGATAAACTTATAGGCTTAGGGACAGAAGTTACATATAAACTGGTTCAAGTGATCAGAAACTGGTTTAACCCTTTAACAGAACAGAAGTTCAGTTCATATAAACCACTTTCAAAATGGCCACAACCAGTTTAAGCTAAACCTGGATGGAACTTCTGTCCCAGATCCTTTCCCAGTTCAAGTTAACTCACAGACCCCCAGCATCTCAGGATGCCTTGCAGCCCTGGGCTGTGCTGTCTGCTCCAGTGGAGCAGGGGCTGCCCCATCCCCATGTCCCACAGCCTGTTTCTGCCTGCGTCTGTCAGCCCATGGGTGGGGTGGGAGAACAGACCCCCAGACCTCCCTAGCCTGGGTCTACACAGCATGCCAGGGAGACCCTGTAGTGGGGGCTTCTCGCCCCTCCATAGCCCCCTCCCTGCTGGGGGCAGCCTGGGAGCTGGCGTAATTCCCTACCACCCCCTCCCCTGCTTGCCTTAGCCACTGCCACAGGAGGGATGGGGAAAGAGTTCCCAAGAGTTCACCCCAGGGGTGTGAGAACCAGGGAGGTCCTGGCCTCAGATTTGCAGCAGCTGCAACCAAACTAGCAGGGGGATTTTGGGAGGGGAATAATTCCCCACAGAGGGTGAGCCTGGGCTGGGGTAAGGTGCAGCCCCCCAAGGTAGGAGCACCCATGCTGGGCTGCACAGGCACGCACCAGGCCCAGAGGACTCCTTCATCCCTCCTGTGGCAGCAGCTGAAGCAATCAGCAGCTGGGAAAGGGGAGGGAGGAATTCCCCTTCGCTTCCCAGGGCTGCCTGGGATAGGGAAAACCTCCGCAGTGGCTCAGCACGTGAGCAGGGGGCTCCTCCAACCCTGTGGGGGACAGCAGGGGGTTGGGAGCAGGGGACGGCCCCACCTGGCTGGGCTCACAATGACGAGCAGACTGGGAGACATGCTCTAGCATCCCCGATCTACTGGCCTGGGTCAGTGCAGGCCTCCCCGTCTTTCCTAATTGAAAACTGAACATCGGTTCAGTTGGCTATTGGTTCGATTTACGCAGTTTAGAGGAAGCTGCCTAGATTGAATTGATTTTGCCTTGGGCTTTTTGACTATTTGTACTGAGCCATATTTGCAACATTGACTCCACACCCATCAAAAACTATTCCCTTAAATTAATTTACTCCACTGGCAGAGTTTTCCTGTATAGTCAGGTGCACTGCTTTCTTCATAACATTCTCGAAAGTGCACGCTCACCTGTCTTAAACACAACCAGTCCATTTATGGGTTAAATTTATTACTATGAATGATATTGAATTTTGTCTGAAAAGACAAAATTCTTGAAAACCTATTGGAGTTTTTCCATGAAACACAAGAGTTATGCTTTAAAAAATATTGGTCTTCCTCATCTTTTATTGATGGATGAATATACACTTGAGGTCTTTGATTGCACTGTACTACCATGTCACAGAGAAAGAGAATGTCCAGACATGCTGATGCAAGAAGGTTTTTTTTTACTATTATTGTTTTTGTGTTAAAAGACAGTTTTGAAAATTACTTGAAAAAATATACCTCTTAGACATCTCCTTTTTCTGATTCTATGTTCACATGCAAACCTCTTTATTCGGTGGGGGTGTCCTTCCTTCCAGAGCGCTCTTGTGGAGGAAATAATTTGTGATACCCCTTAATGCAAAATTTTGCCCTTTGTGCAATCCTCATTGCGTATGGGGCAAGTGGGGACAGGTTTCTGCCTGCTCCCTTATCCACTGCCTAAGGCACCATCCCTGCGCATCTCTGAAAACAGAAGCTAGGATCCAAGAAGCTCTACTATATTCTCTGAAGGGGTAGGGGATGTAGGCTCCGAAGTTGTATCCCAACTCTGATATCTTCCCTCCCCACTTCTAGTTATTTTATTGCAGACGCATTCTACTCTCGGCATTTGCAGCTGTTCAGTAGCTATTAGGATCAGACCTCATTTTCTAACAAACGAGCAGCAACAAACTAATCTTTATACATTTCACTTGACTTGTTACAAATCAACGGCGTATACAAAAAACCCAATAGTTTTCCTTTACAAACCACATCATCAGGGAGTAAAAAACATTTCTTTATACATTTTAATCAATCGGGAAAATCTCATGATGAGATGCATTGTGACTTTGGTTTTTTGGGTCTGTGGCCTTTATGTTGTATTAAAATACTACTTTTGTTTGAAAACATACCAGTTAGGAAGGCTAAATGGATAAAGCCTTAATAGCAATTTTCCTTTGGTCAAAACAAATGCACTGAAACAAGGGCTTTACCGTAAAACTGCACGGCAAGTTGTTGCTGGTGGATTCTTCTATTTGAGCATATCTCTTTACGTGCTTTCCGTTAAAGAAGGGAAGGAGGTAAATCATTTTACTTGACAGGTTGTGTTAGGAAACAAGCTTTTCTTGAGTAAACACTGAA
>NW_017728997.1:6791577-6793927 GCF_001723915.1 Gavialis gangeticus
TTACCGTAAAACTGCACGGCAAGTTGTTGCTGGTGGATTCTTCTATTTGAGCATATCTCTTTACGTGCTTTCCGTTAAAGAAGGGAAGGAGGTAAATCATTTTACTTGACAGGTTGTGTTAGGAAACAAGCTTTTCTTGAGTAAACACTGAAAGAACCAGATGCTTTGAGGCAGGGAGAAGAGAACCGAAACCTCTCAGAGAAGGAGCTGGGGGAGAGTAGGATACTAGTGGAACAAATAACAGAAGCAAAAAAGAAAAAAAAAAACAACTTTAAAAGCCATTTGCTTTCTGGTGTCTTATTTCCTTCCTGAGTTCTAACATTCTTGGTCTCAATCGTACAAAGCTTTTGTCTGTATGTGTACACACACACACAGATGTGTGTATGTATGTGTGTGCATATACACACACATATAAACAAAAGTTTTGTGCGACTGGAAGTAAGAATGTTAGATCAGGAAAGAAAAAATATATATACACACAAACACATATACATATATATACATACACACACATACGTAAATGTGTGTATTTTCTTTTACAAACACACACGGCACATCTACACATGCCCCTGACTGCGCGGTTGGTACTGTGCAGTCATTTAGTACTAGCTTTAGCCAGTACTAAATGACTGTGCAGTGTCAGCAGCACACAAGTCATTTCTGACCCTATTGCGCAGTAGTGGCGGTGTTATGGTTGGTGCCCACATCACCGCAGCTCGTCGCAATGGCAGTGTAGCATCTTGTGTAGATGCGCCCACAGAGGGGTAATGCAGGTTTCCACATGCAGGTGAATGCACGAGGATGAACATGCTTTCTAGCATATGAATGTGAAGAGTCATGTTTGAACAAACACTGCGCTCCTATTCAATGTGATATGCAAAAAACCCTGACTGTCCTAGAAAGGAGATGAATAAAAGGAGACACTCAAAATGCACATGCATAAATGATGTGGAGAAAGAAGAACAGGGACTTCTTTCTCTTCTCCCTGCCTCAAGAACATCAAAATCAAACAAATATGTCTTCAGCCATCATAGTTAATGTCATGCTTTGGGGCTTATGCCAACCTTTAATTATTAGAGATCAATATGGGAGGGAGATCAACTCTTAGGTTCTCTAAATGATAGTGTCTGGTATTGGTCACTCTCCAAGTGGACTATAGGTCTAATCCAGTCTGGTGAATCCTATATTCCTTTTGTGGAGGGAAAAAAGGTGCACATATATGATATTGCACTGCATGGCAAGCATGTTTACAAATAAGTTTTCCCAAGTCTCTCTTTCACTGCAGCTGCAGGTGATAACCACCTGAAATGGGAGAAAGACGATACACTTTTGTCTGAGGCCTTTCTAATGGCCTATGCAACAGGAATTAAAACAGCGTGCAATCCAGCATTAGCATCTTGTTGGTCAAGTATACATTGCACGTGTTGAGAGAACTGCTTTTGCACCTTTAACGATAGTTTTTTATGTCAGATTTTAGGCACACTGAGGCAGATCACCAAAGGATATAAATTGTCATTGCTCTACAAAAAATAATGGTACTATATTGAAGGCAATGGAGCAATTTATTCTGAAGGTCTAGTCGCTCATTAAGGCTGTGTGAGGAAATTTGTATTGCATTATTCTTGCGGCATTAACTCTACCATGGATAAATTAAGAGGACTTCCATATTTAGTACTGTCAATCTAGTATTCATCATGAACACTCAGGTTAATCCCAGAAAAAAGTATCTTGGGTAAAATCCTTATAAGTCTATGGAAATTTGACTTTGCTCTACATACTACATGAGTCTCAGCCACAGGAGGAGACTAATGTACTTTTAGGAACGGCTTTTGTTGATAGCAGCCAAGAATTTTTCTGAAAAGGTCATTTGTGTTTAATTAACAAAAAAGTTAAAACTACATTCAATAAGTGCAAGTTTAGACAACATGCTTTCCGATATGCAAAGTCCTACAAAAGTTTCTAGACTCAGCCAAAGAACACAGACCCTTCCACTTCATTAGTAAAACTACTGACTCATTTACTTCATTATTCAGATAGTGACAGACTTCATCAAGGCTCTGAACTTGGTATCATTTACATTAAAATAACGCCTCCTTTACTATTCCTGTATTTTGGATTTGGTTTTAAGACAGAAATCTAACTGTCTATCTCTGTGTCTAATTCTATGTTTGTCCAACTTGACCAAGTTGCTGTGGGGTTGGAAGACTTGTGGCTCCAGGCCACAAGTCATTTGACTATTGTATCCAATCAAAAATACATTTTATAAACTGTCTTTACTGCTATACATTATGACAAGGATCAAATATTCATTTTTTTTTCCTCCGTTCCTTTTCTCCCTCATGTTTGGTTG
>NW_017728997.1:6793938-6801537 GCF_001723915.1 Gavialis gangeticus
TTTTTTTCCTCCGTTCCTTTTCTCCCTCATGTTTGGTTGCAAGCACTGAGAATATCTTTGAGGAGGGGAGAAGATATTTCTCAAATTCAGTGTGTGGCAAACAGTCTGGACCCAACACACGCTGTGGGTCATGCCTTTGACTTTAGATGAGTTTAGGCCAGGGGTGTCAAACTTATATGATTGCCCAGGTGAGCAGGCCCATAGACTCCCTCCCCACATGCTAGATCCAGTGAGCCACATGTGGCACCAGCTCTAGCAGGTCTGAGGCAGGTGGTGGGTGCAGCATGGGTCCCAGACTGGCTGGAGGGGACACAGTCCTGGATTGGTCAGAACGGGCATGCTGGGGACCCATAGACCCCTGCCCACTGCATGCCAGACCCAGCACCCACTCTAGCTTGTCCGTGACTGTGCCATATGTAGCACCCAATCGAAGACCCACAATGCATATGGAGCCCACCCTGGACCCTGTGCTGCAGGTACTGCTGGTGGCTCGTGCCCCTGGCTGGCGAAAGTGGGCACCACAGTGGCTGGATCTGGCATGCAGGGGGGAGGCGTTGGATTGGCCCTGCGTGGGTGCCATCTGCAGTGAGGGTCCTGGAGCAGGCGCTGTTTGTGGTGCATGTCCTAGGCCTTACACGTGGTGCTAGTTTGGTGCATGCCACATGTAGTATGTAGGTCCACTTGAGACTCAGGAACAGTACTGGGGACTGGATGATGTGGTTCCATGGGTCAGATCCACCCCATGAGCCATATCTTTGAATTTGGTCTATTGCACACCATAGCTTCATCTTCACAATCCTAATCTTCATGCTTATATCCTCTAACATAAGGCTATATCACACTTTCCAAGGAAGAGAGAGTAGGCATTAACAAAGATCCAGCTAAGTGTTTTTTTTTTATTGGCCATTCTCCCTTGTGTTTACAATTATTAGCTTCACAATACCCATTTGAGGAATTTTACAGCCTTAACAAATCAGGGTTGTTTGGCACAGTAATATTACAGCAATTAGTGGGCGTAACATTTTCCAAAGTTGGCATTTAAAGGGAATGATGCTAGAAAATATAGCAACGTTCCTAAGAGGATAGATAACATTTGTAATGTGCAGTGTATTGATCAAAAGGATCGTGGACTGCCAAAGCAGAACTGGACCCTGTAGATCTGATCTCAGATATAGAGTACCTGTTGAAAGTGATATTTTGGGACTTTCATTTAGTTTTAAGAGAACCTCCAGGAGTGCTGTATGTGAGCAAAAACTGCATGGCTTCAGGACTTACTAGCAGAGACTTTTATATCTAGGTAACTGGTTTATACATAAAGTCCAGGTTTGTTCTACCTGTCTCTCTTGGGTTTTATACTGATGCACATCACCATTGTGAGCATCTGGCATGGAGAATCAATAGCAAAAGACCATAAGGACTCTCTGGCACTTCCTTCTTTTAGGATCCTGGCACACTGGTACTGCCTGAAAACTGGTACCTTTAGGTAGCATTTGAATACCATGACAATGGTTGCATTAGATTTGACAGCTGTTTAATAGCCTCCATGGTATGACTTTGGAAGCATTCACACAATTTCCAGGGAACAGATGTTCATTTAAAAACAGAGCAAAACACAACACAAACTCCAAACTAACACCGAAATGAGTGTCAGAAAGCACCCATCACCAACCTCAGAAAAGAAGCAAGGGACAAAGAATCGTGGAGGCAGAAGGACCCTTTCACCTCCAGGTGGGTCTTTGATGGGGTGATCTTGGCAAAGATATTCCTGTTCTGTAGTTTGCAAGATGACAGCAGGACCCTGACCTGTCAGTCTGACATCTTTCCCAAGACGAAACGCACAAAAGTTCAATTTTCAAAACTGGTGAACTGTTTCCTGCGAGCCATTTACTTTCACATTCCACCTTCATTACCTACCAGAAGGCTTCCTAGGAACTTCTGACTTACAGTAATGCAATAGAAGAAATAGCTTTTACATTATTTTTACAGCTAGAAATGTGGTAGAAAGGTAGTTTTCTTTAAGCTGCAACAGAAATGATTATTTTAAGTGTTAGGAATGTGTCCTTTACATTTGGATTTATTCTTGTTTGTAATACTATAGAGTGCACTGCCACACATGAAATCTATACAGTAAAAGCTGCTATTGAATTAGTAACTATTCACTGTATTAATTTTCACTCCCATTCCCAGTGTTTGGTCTCATTTCTCCCATGAAAGGGAATATGGCCTGAGCACAGGGCTGTTTGCTACATGCCTAGTTACACAATAAGTTAAGGCAACCTCAGTCCATCACATTTCATTTACTTAATTTAGATGTCACTTAGAGAAAACAAACCAACAAACCTCTCAAACATGAGACATGCAGGGCAAACATTAAAGACTCAACGGGCACATCTACACAAGACACTATGGCACTGTAGCATCCATTAGCAAAAACCATGATGCCACCACTATGTCACCATTGCAATGAGCTTCCTCATTATAGCGCACTGCTACAGCAACGGAGCAGCCAAAAATAACCATGTGTGGCTGGCCCGGTGCAGTACAGCCTATTACTGCACCATCTTCTAGTACTTCCAAAGTACTTTGAGTACTGCCATACTGCCATGTGTAGACACGCTCAATAATGCAGGAGTTCAAAGGCATAAACATTTCCAAATCAGCAGCACCTTTCCTTCCTGCCACAAAGCCAAATCTAATTTATTTGTCACCTGACCTCAAACTTACACAAAATACCTCCTTCCGTCCCTATACGCAATACCATTTAACCAGACCTGAGAAACTGGCTTTATAGTGTGACAATGCAAAGCCTAAGAGTAGGAAGAATTTCAGTTGCAGAACATCTTTAGTATGATAGTTTTACTGTATTTTCTATCCTTAAATGACTAGTGATATAAAGAACGTGAGGCCTAACATCCCAGCCACTACCACCTGAAACATTCCTTTATTGCGTTGTTTTAGCTATAATGCAGAACAGGCTAACAGGCGAATTACTAGCATGGAAATAACAGGCTTATTGTTTTCATAAACAATATAAAAGCATGCTTTACCCATATGTAAAAACAACCCTCTAGTAAGAATATTAAAACCTCTGGAACTGTACATGAGTATACAACAGATTCTATTGAGCTAGTTTTTGTGCAGCTCATAAATTGCCAGGGTGAACTAAAAAAAAAAGATCGTGAAATTTTTCCAGTTTGAGCATCAGAAGTTAGGTACCTGAAAAAACCTGGCTTTGAGCCTGTGATGCAGAATAAAAGAGAATAAAGGCACTTTCAGATGGTTTGACTCCTACAAAATGCTAAAAAGTACCATGGATATATAAAATATAAAAGGGAAGAAGACACAAATTATTTACAACAAAAAAACTAGTTAAAAATTCCAAGTACCAAGCATCAGATAAATTAGAATAATCAAGACGAACAACAAGATGACAAAAAACATTAATTAAAACCTAACTGCCCCCACTCAGAACAAAGCATGTGTTAAAGAATATTAATACAATGTAATGAAAAAGCCATCAATGAAGGCAGAATGGGAAAATAATGATTCAAATGCATTTTAACCAGCCCTAGTGTATTTCTTTATTACTCATGGACAATTTTATTGTTCTGGCTTCTAAACAGCTTTTCATAATAATTTGAACCCAATTCTGATCTCTACACTGGCTATGTCTTGTGTGCAGCTATCCCTGCTTTACACCCCTGCATGTGAGACTAGCATCGAGTCCACTGTCTGTAAAGGAACTGTGTGTTTGTCTGAATTATGGCATGCTTGCTTTGACTACAATCCCCAAGTGCATTTGCTTCTTAGGACAAGTTACTCATCCCTCTAGAGAAATAACAAATAAGCAGGCATCAGTTCTAGGGAAAAAATGATTATGAAAGGCTTAGCTGGGAGCATGCGCTCGCAACAGGAGGTTTTTTACAAATGTGGTGTTCTGAGTAATTTTGAAGATCGGTACTTTCAGAAAGCAGGTTGCTTCTTTGTTGGAGACTAGATATTTCTACAGGTTTGAAGGGGAGACTTAGGGACCATAGTATAGGGGTTTTTGCACTGGGAAGGGAGTGACAGTGCTAGAATACTTTTCCTAAGACATTCATGTGTCAAGACATTCTTTGTCCCACCTACTTTCTCCCCTTCTCCAACATCTACCCCTGTAGGTTATCTACTGTCCAGCATTTGTTTTCCATTTATGCACTGATGGTAAGACCATTGAGTTACAAAACAATACTGGTTGAGAGAGTTTTCTGGAAGTCAACAAAGATTGGACACAGGGAACAGCAAGGTGTCAAGAAGGAAGGGGCTATGTAAGTACAGGAGGGGCTTAGTAGGTGCAAGAGACGGATGGATCAGATGGTTGGAGGAGTGTTGGGTAGAACTAACTGGCAGAATAGACTTTGAAATTCATTTTCATTCCACATTGGATTAAAAATAAAACTTTTCTTTCTTGGGAAAATAGTAGGAAGTGAGAGGACAGAAAGAAAGTGTGATTATCAGAGCATATTTAAAGCTTGCTGGTTAGAGGACTTCCTGTCAGGTGGAAGTTCAAGTCCCTGTCCCACTTTCAGAGCAGAGTGCTTCATCACAGATGACTCTTCACAGGTAAAGGCAGCACTTGAATCTGGGCCTCACAGCCAAAACTACTGCCCTCAGCACCAAATGATAGAGTGTGAAAAAGTCAGTTTATCTCACCAAAAATCCCAAATATGAACCACCTCCAACCCAATATTTCAGCATCCCTTAATTTTCTCAAGAGCATTTCAATCAGCTCTACTGCTCTTGGTATCAGGGTGTTTCAAGGGAAGAGTGAGGACCGACTTCACTGAGGGCAGTGCTATAGGAGATTAAAAGGATTATTAGAGTATTGCACCATAATATTCTAATTATTGGCTAAATGAAGCTGGTCTGAGCTATGCCACTCCTTACAATACCCTTTCAGAAGGCTATAGTTTACGGGTGTTTAATTGAGCATTGAAATGCTTGTCATGGAACGTGGGGAAAACAATAGGTTTTGTCAACAGCAACTCTGAATTAAAAAATGGATAGAACAGATATCTGAAATAGGAAGCTGTAGCTGTGGAGATACTAATCAATATTAAAGGAGCTGGTTAAGAGCATCAGTTCGGTCTATTCAGCAATCTTCGTTAATGCAGGTCATGGAGCAGGTTCTTATTTTGCTGTTTCATTATGGGCATACAAAACTCCGTACACTCCTGAATTAGTGTGAAACACAGTGGTATTTTTAAATTAAAAAAAAAAGTTTTAAAATGACACTTTACCTGCAAGGCACAACATGAATGATTGCAGCACAAGCAGTTCCCATAGCAACCTCATTTTCAGTTTCCGAGGTCAAAGGAGGCTCAAGTCCAATAACTAGTGAATAGAATGCTGCTTCTTTAAAATTTTATACAACCTTTAATCTGTGGGGGGAAGGAGACAAAAAAAAAAAAAAGAGAGACATTACAATAAGATTTCAGATTACAGCTCTGTATGCTCGTTGAGAACCTATCTTTCCATGTGATATCAATAACATTTGCATATGAAGGGTCACAGAGAAACCGGTCAGTTTGTTTAAGTCACCCAGAGAGATTATGGAGAAAAGAAAGAGCGGCTACTGTGGATGTTTTTGGTATTTGCTACAGAACCCATATTTATGAGGGATGTGGTCAGAATATAAAATAGGATCTACCTCCTCTGCGGCTTTGCAAAAGCCATCTAAAAACCCTTGGCCATCTTAACCAATGTTCTCATCTCTAAAATTCACTTGTTCTCCTTGCTGGGGCACAATGAGGGTCATGAGCTACTTCCACGAGGTAGTTCATTGCGTAGGACACTCTGAAGAACTTTCCAAAACTGTATTATCATCCCTCTCTCATCTGATAGCTTCAGTGCCTTCGGTATTTCTGGAGCTGACCTGCTGAGCGTGCCTGATTGTGGCTACCTCCAGAAAGTAATTGTTGCTGGAGGGAAGTGAGATCAGCAGTCCAGGACACTGCTTCCCCAGATCTCAAATGGTATAAACAGCTTAGGACTGATTGGCTACATGGTAACTCCAATTTTCTGCATGACACCATGTTGTGCTACCAGCAGGCCAGCTAGGGGGCAAAATCCTGTAAAACTTTTGAATGTCTCCTATCTATTTGTCTTGACATAGTTTACTTTCAGGAAAGCCTGGCTCCTTTCCTTCATGGGCCCCAGGGGTTTTGTCTGAAGCACAATCCCTTCTACACGCTTGGCTCCGAAACTCATCAATAAACGTATAAGGATTGCTGAACAAAACTGAATGATCCCCTCCATTCCCCCTAGTAAATGCCACCTAGCAAACCGTCCCCTGTAACATCCAAATTACAATCTAGGGTGGTGTACCCCCTTTACATTCGGGCTCCTTTTCTGAAATAACCAAAAGAAACACTGATATATTCACAAATAAATAAGTCCATCCAAACATACATTCTTATTATTTATTCATATAGCCAATGTCTAGATGTTAAGGGGCCTTCATGTTTACAAGACAAGCTGCATAACTAATAGAAAGTAAAGTGGTATCATTAGAGGTCTTTGCTTGCTTTTGTGAGTTAAAATTCTGTGAGTTGATAAGATTTTTCTAATAAAGCCAGGTTCAATGTGCTGAGAAGACTAAGGATCCTTATCTTCTAATCTGCCGATGTAAGTGGGGGGGGGTTGAAAACTAATTGAATATATTCAGATATTCTGACATGCACAGTGATTAGACTGGCAGTAGATAAGCAAGAAGTGCTGATCAATGAAAACTAATAACATCTTAAGTGAATGATTAGGGTATTAATAATTAATTTCATAAGGAAAATGTCATCAGAACTCTGAACCGATCTACAGCATTAAGCAGTTTCTCTTGCAGCACCTTCGGAGAGCTCAAGAAAAGTATCCAATAGCACAAGACAGATTGCCAACACAGTAAACTGCTTGTTTTTTCCATATGTGCCAAATTTTGCCCTCAGTTCCAAAAGTGCAAGTGCAAGGAAACTTCACAGAACTCAGAGCAGTTGCTTTTAATTTACATCAATGTAAGCGAGAGGGAAATTCTGCCCTGTGCTTAACTTCATCCTCTGAAATTCTTTCAAGTATTTTGGCTTTCCAACATAATATCCTCAATAAGCAGATATCTCTATGGCATCCAGGGCTGTTTATAAAATTCCTCTCTATTATACTGCAGTTCAATCCAGGTTCAGAATTATTTTTCTCACTGTGGAGTAAGCTAAGTGGAACTTGAGCAGAACAATCACTTGCACATAGCATTTCCTTTGATACCCAATTAAGAGCACAAGAGGTATAACACTTATTATAACCTTCACCTCCTGCCAGAAAATATATCTAATGCACACATGGAGCCATTGCCTAAAGACACAGAAATCATGATATAGAAAGACTAACCAATACAGCTATCATTATGTAGACTAATAACGGCAGCACCAATTTCTGAGTGGTCTGCAAAGACCTCTGTGTTTGCATCTAGAAATTATTATAACACCCATTTGCTTATGAAAAACTGAGGATTAAAGTCTCCATCCAAAGATCATTGAGGCTAAGTACAGTGAAAAAGCCCAAGGTTGAATTAATTCA
>NW_017728997.1:6801548-6802020 GCF_001723915.1 Gavialis gangeticus
AAAGAGGAACCAAATCAGCAAAAAGCCCAAGGTTGAATTAATTCAATCTTCGCAGGTTAGTCTAAGCTGCGTAAATTGAATCAATAAGCAAGTGAACAGACATTTACTTTGCATTCTGGAAATTCAGCCACATGCCTGCAGTGGCCCAGGCCAGAAGCTGGAGTGGTGGGGAGGAGGGGGGAGACACTGAAGCATGCCTCCCTGCTCAGCTGGAGCAGATAGTGTGAGCTAAGGCTAGCCTGCCCACCCTGCGAAGTGAGGTTTGCGGGGGGGACAGCATCCTGGGATGCTGGGAGACTCTGAGTTAACTTGAATCTGGAGGGGATGTTGGACAGAAGTTCAATAAACCAATTTAACCTAAATCAGTTAAGTCTGATACTGCATCCATCCAGTTTTATTGTAAACTGGTTTTGACTATTTAGCAAGGGATTTATGTGTACCAAACTTCTGTTGTGTTACAGAGTTGAACGGA
>NW_017728997.1:6807020-6837728 GCF_001723915.1 Gavialis gangeticus
GCTAGCCTGCCCACCCTGCGAAGTGAGGTTTGCGGGGGGGACAGCATCCTGGGATGCTGGGAGACTCTGAGTTAACTTGAATCTGGAGGGGATGTTGGACAGAAGTTCAATAAACCAATTTAACCTAAATCAGTTAAGTCTGATACTGCATCCATCCAGTTTTATTGTAAACTGGTTTTGACTATTTAGCAAGGGATTTATGTGTACCAAACTTCTGTTGTGTTACAGAGTTGAACGGATTTCCAATCACTTATACCGGTTTATGTGTAATTTCTGTCCCTATCCTGAGAGGTTTCAATTTATTCAGTGAACTTTGGAGATCAAACTCCAAGTGACTGAAGTAGTGAACAAGCAGCATATCAGAAACCAAAATCCTGTGGTCATAGTTATAACACACTTCCCTTCTCCATCTCATCCATTTTCTTTCCTCATTCACCATCCCCATCGGAAAGTAGTCTAGTACGTGTCATTTATGAAGCCTACTCTGCAATTTACAACTCCTCCTCTCACTATTGCCTCTGTGACATGCTGATCTTTTGGGGACAAGCGCTAAAAGGGGCCATCATTTCTGAGGCAATCAATGAGGAAAGATAGGTGCTCTTATAGTCGTGCCCTTTGTGTTTGTGCTGAACCTGGTCTGCGCTCTTCAGATTGCAGAAGTGCTAAGGTGGTTTATAAGTACACATGGCTGTGCAATATGCAACCATTACATCTTTGGGGGAATATCTTCTAAACTTTAAAGGTTTTAAAAAATAATGTGCATAGCAATGTGAACAAAGATCAATGACTACTCCCCACCCGTGCTATTCCTGTAAATTCACAGAAGATTCACAGATTCACAGAAGTTTAGGGCTGCAAGGGACCTCACGAAATCATCGGGTCCAGCCCCCTGGTCTGGGCAGAAATGACTAAACCCGTTATTAAAAGGCATGCAAGATGGAAGCTACTTTCCAATTTATCAAAGCAGTTTAATACAAGCACCTACACTGATTTTAGCCAAACATAAAAGTATGATATATTCAACACAGCTAATAATCAAATACTACGAAAAAAGTTGAAAATGCTCCCATTAGCTGAAATTCTGATTACTGAAATATGTTTTGTCCAATCAGCAGGCACGACCTGACTATGTTTCAAGAAGAAGGATATTCAGACAATCAGCACTGAAGGTCTTATCATTAAGGGCTAGGCCCTATTGCACTTCATCTCCTTCAGGATTTCCAGTGATGTCAAAGTAGTTCCATGCACCTATGTGGGAAAGCTAGTATCTATAATAATTATATTCTAATACTTTCTTTGAGGATGTGTTAGCAAGATATATGGAATACACCAAAGCAATGGACCAGTACCTCGTTCTGATGTTATTCCCAGAAATGTTATTGCTGAAAGCAACTAATTCCTGGAATGATATTACAGTTTCAGGAGCATTATCTTTCTGGTACTATATAATAGTCTTCCCAGAAGTCCCATTGAAGAAAAGCACTTGGATATTTGGCATGGCATCCCAGCTCTGGCACTGCACAATGGGCTGCTTACAGACATGAAAAAATAGCAAAAACAAAAACAGCGCTTTACTTTCAGCTTAGTGTCCCCCCACACCAAGTAAAACGCATGCCCAGAAGAGGCAGCATGTTAGTTTGATCTGGCTCCTCAACATCTATACAGATTATGTACTTCAGCAGGTCTTTTTGGTGCTTTTATGTAATAGCTGATTAAATTGGCTTTCAGCACCAAAAAGCCCCACTGAAGCGCCCAATCTGTACAGATGCTGGGGAGCCAGGTCAAACTAATGTGCTTCGACACTCAGTAAAGTGCTAGGTTCCACCCCCCGGCCCCGTGTCTGTAAGAGGCCATAAAATATCTACGTAGTTCCTAACTGGTTCTGCAGGAATGTCTCCCAGAGAAATGCTAGCTCCCTTTTATGAGACAGTAAAATATGACCTAGACAGATTAGAAGAGCTAAACGATCAAATTTTTTTATCTAGGTGATTAAAAATAATACTTATCAAGAATTACAACATGGCAACATTTAAGATACTGCTATATTCTCCTCCCCTTAGAAATTCAGATTCTTCTCCAGGTTCCACTAATGAGCCTGATTCTGAAAACCTTTTTCTAATACATTTATTTGTTATTCACACCAGTAGGCCCATTGTTGACAGCTCTGTCATAACCGTTGAAACACGCCGACTTTTTATTCCAACGCCCTTATAACAGGAAACAATCATGCATGAGTCTAATTTAGATGATTGAATAGGACCTTCCTATCTTTAATTTCTACATTTCCTTGTATAGTGCTTGGAGAGCACTTCTAGAAGGAATTAGAGCGAGATTGCAAACTTGTAAAAGTTTTCATTTTGATTTCGAAAGTGAATTATTTTTGCAGTTGAAGTAATATGCAATTATTTTTTTAAAGAGATGGAAGTAGATAACCATGACTGGAATGCTAATGGTATCCCCAATGAAACATCCCACTCTGACACACCTGTGCAGATGCTTTGCTAACCTTACTTTTGGTAATGCCATCCATCCGTAGCAAATTCTTTTGAAAGGCACCTCTGTTTGTAATTGGATTTTGATACAGAAAGTTGACTGTGAGAGCTTTGAGCATGATAAGTTAAGAAAAGAAACAAGATGCTCACAAAAGTGGAAATATTTGTGGTTAATCTTTCCAGGGGCACTAAGGATACCATGTTCTCATTAACTAATTTCATTTGCAATTGTGGGTGTTTGGCACTTCGGGGTGATAGTGGGGGTGCAAAAAAAAATCTGGGGGAGAAAAAAAAAAGTGAGCCAATAGCCCTTCGGGTACTGCGGTTGGTGAGTGCCGTTAGAAAAAGAAAACTAACAGATGGGATGCCTCTTTCCCCCCACTCACCGGGAGAGTTGCAGGAGTGTTTTCTGCAAACATTAGCGCACAGACTTCATTGTATGAACCCTTTGTTTTGTGAGGATCCTAACGTAAAATTTGCAAAATGCCTCGGGCTTGGATCTACCATAGTAATAGTAGCAAGAAAGATTTCTTAGCAAACATCTCACGTTTGTTTTTCTTCTGCCCACTGGTGTGCTGCAGAGTGCCAATTCTGCTAAACTCCAAAATAAATCACTGTTAATGAAGCATGTTGCACATACAGACAGCAACAGGCATTTTTTAATCACCTAAACAAAAGAAGAGCTAAAGGTAAGCACGAAACACTCTAAACCCTAATATATGAGTTGTCAGATTTAAAGTGGCAAGTACCCCATGACTTTCACAGCTCTTCCTTGAGTGCAGGTAGGAGCACAAATACTTGGGAGTTGATTCATCACTTTCTACATCCTTGTTTTCAAGCGACATACCAATATGGGTTCTAAGTCCTCTTCCCCCAGAAATCTAAAAGTCATTTTTAAACTTAGGATGCAAGCAACCAAGAGAAAGCACCACAGATCAACAGAGAGAGATGAGTTAACCTCTTCATTGCTGCCCAGCTGCACATAATCTGCAGCCAAAAAACCTCTCTCAGCAATTAGCGTTATGAATGTCAAGAGAAGTAAGAGAGTCTATGGCACGTGTCCATGCAGTAATGTACCAGCTGGCAGCACATGATCTAAGGCAAGTTACAGTCCTCCTGAATGCCAGGGGTTGGTCCTCTTTCAGGAAGGTGGTCTCCTTCCACAATGGCTCGACACAGGAACAGGAGCCTCTCGCTGGCTGTTACTGTGGCCTCAATATTGCAACCCCCTATAGCCAGAGCACTGAGTTCAGAGAAATGACCAGAGCATCGCAACACATCACAGGCTGGTCCCCTACTCATCCCAAACCATGTCATCACCAGAGTTTGCAATAGCTGCCAAAGGAGTACAACTGAGAGTTAAAGAAAGGCCACGCAGGGCCTCATTTTCCTATCAGCTTACTTTCAGGAACATCCAGATACAAAAAAGAGCCACTGAGATGGGCTCTGCTGGGCATTGTTTGGCAATGAATCTAAAAAGCAAATTTTAGCAGGGCAGCACCCAATTTTTTTTTTTTAAAACACCCTTCTTAGTTTTATACTAGTAAATAATAATAAATAATTTGAAAATTTGAACCCACACTCAAGGCTCTAGTGGTTCTTTCAAAAATGACTTATTAGCAGTTATAATATAGACACTGATGCACAGAAAGGTTGTCACACATCTAAACATATGGCAGAAGCGCAAACAGAACTAGAAAGACCAGGTCCTTTTCTACCTAATGGATTAAACAGTGGAAACCCCACCTCTGGAAATACCAAGTTCATTCTCCCTTTCAGCATCCATTCTACTGCTGTGATACAGGGCACCAGGCAAGAAGGACCCATGGTCAAACCCAGAAAATGGCAATTCTTATGTTCGTGCTCTCTCTGTTACCTGCTCAGTCTCATAAAGTCTTATCATCTGTTTGAAGACACCGACGACATGTCTTTCGTGCCAGAGAGATAAGGTCTCGTGCCTTCTCATTTTTAACATGACACAAACTTTAAATACACATTAATGTAATAGACAAGTTGAAATGCGTGGAATACATTTAATATTTACCCTCTTGATTCAATCACCTTCCAGAGATTATTCAATAGCTACTTGCTACCAGAATCCCTAAAAGCCTTGCTATAACATAAACAAAAACTTAGAAAAAATAGTTAAAATGTTGTTTGGAGTCTCATGATGCAATCAATATTGCCTATGGCAATTTAATTAGAAATATTGCTGAATGGTCAGATTAATGAGAAGAGAGAGAGTGTATGAGAAGAGAGAGAAAATAAACCAGATAAAACCTTCTGAGCATTTTTGTTTGCTTGTTTTCTTTTGTTTAGTCATCTGTGATCTTCCCAAGGACATAGTAATACTCAGATTGTTAAAAAAAAAAAAAAAAACTCAGGTGTGAGAGGCACTATTGAAGCACTCCTTTTTGGGGCCATAACACACATCTAGCTATTTAAATTGGCATTGTGAGCATGCTGTATAAGTGAGACAATGCAGGAGATCTTGTTACCTGTTGAGAATAACAAACAGCTTGTGTAAGCTGAAAAACCCAGCTAGTAATTTTCAAGGATAAGGTCCTAATTATTTTCAGTTGTTGATATGTTCAGTAATCAAGAGTAATGGGTTCTTTTATTTTTTGCCAATTTGCTGAGGCTATAAGTGAAAGACAATGGCAAAAATGGGGTGAGTTACTTTAGAAACGTTCAAATGCTCGGAGAAGCGCCCGGAGTGTTCACCCTTTGAGGGGGGTCTGCTCTTTCAGACACTTATTCCAACGAGCAGACCTTACTTACCTTTTCTTACTCATGCCAGTAATGGTCTGGGGGATGAGGCCTTCTGCAGCTCAGAGACGTGCCTTAACAGAGGGGGCTCTGTTATCTAATGCTTTGCAGTTCCGTATTTCAAAATATTATTCAAAACTGAACCTGCTACAAGTTGTTTCACATAAAGCTTCTACTTTGATCTTGTAGCATAAGCACTTTCTCCTTATTGGTACACATGGCAGTAATCATTTCTGTTTTCAAATGAGTTCCTGGCCAGGACTCTAAGGGCTCTATAATATTTATAAAAAAACATTAAAAAATCAAACCCAACCTCATCAGAAATGTTCCTTTTCCTTCCCTCCTGAACACCACAGAGACACAGGTTGACTTTGCCTAAAGTTTTCAGTCCAGGTCTTATCAAGCCAAGGGAAAAGTGTGAACTTCAGAGTCAAAAGTCCCTTTCTAAGAATACCCTATCCGAGAACACCCTATAAACTCAAACCTGCTTTCTCATGAAAACATTGCAGTTGCTCACAACTATTATATCAAAACGCATGGTTCATTACTACCAGCATTCTAGTTTCCAAAACCATTGTAAAGACCCCCTGCCCATAAGAATACCAAGAATACATCTTTAGTTTGTCTTCTGTCTAATTCTCTTTGGTCATCTTCAGTACATCTGATGAATTCCAGGGTTGACAGCTCTCATGCAGTTATAATAGAGTAATTTTGGCCCTTCTTGTAGAAGCTAATGCCAGAAGATCCAACCGAAAACAGTGACCCCATTGTTGTATAAACATATAGCAAAAGACCGTCTCAACCTTGAATCTTACAGTGAATTGCAAAACATTGTGGTGAGTCTAACAGAGCTGGAACTCATGTTGTCTGGAGCCACCATATTTCCATTATCTGGAAGAGCTTTGTGTTTCTGATGACCTTGAGGCATTCAGTCCCACCTAAGTGCTAATGGTACATCTTTCAGAAAGATCTACTAAATAAAGTTTGGACCTTTTTTGCAGCTTACACAACTTGTGTTTTGCACTCTTTGGACAACCCACCCCTCTCAGTTTTCCACTGCTGCTGCTGCTCCCAAACTCAAGAAAGAGCTCCGCCCTGTTGTTCAAGGGATAGTTTTTATCAGCCAAAAACAGACACTAAAATACCACATAAAGAATAATGCAACATCAAGCTTCAACATTTGACTTATAAAATCATGTTAACTATTACTCCAGGAGGTTGTAATAAAATTTAAAACACATGCACAGACCACTTCACATGGGTCCTCAGATGTCTTCTACTTCAGCCACAGGAACTGGGGAGGGGAGAGGGGGCAAAAGGCATGCTGTTTACTTGTGGACAACACACACACAGACAGAGCAAGAAACAATGCGTATTAGGGCTGTGCGAGGCTTTGGACAGAGCTTTGGATCTGGAGAAGCTTCGGATGCTTTGGGGTGGGAAGCAACACATCCGGGTCGAAATGCTGCCTCTTTCGGCTTCCCAAAGCAGTTCGGAGCCACCTCGGAGATCCGGCCACAGGGTATAATGGGAAAACAATAAAATATCTATAACTTTGTTGTTTTTTGTCTGATTTGGATGAAGTTTTCAGGATGGTAGAGTCTGCAGAGAGGATAAAGCTTGCCAAGTTTCAAGATCGGTGCAGGGGTTTGGGGGCAACTGTACCCCAAATTCCTGAAAGCAAAACTCCTGTCACGTCTATGTGTTACAACACAGAGGGGTCAAAGCTGCAGGGGTGGTAGCTCTTACTGAGGCCACAAAGCCTGCCAAGATTCAAGAGGATCGGTGTAGGGGCTTGGGGGGAACTGCCCCTCAAGTTGCAGACAAGCAAAACCGGTGCCATGGGTGCTGTGGGACTGTCTGCTTCTGTCCTGGGGTGGGGAGGGGAGACACTGCTGCAGGCCTGGCTGCTGAGCTGCTGTGTTCCCAGTTACCGATCAATCGATCATGATTCACTCAGGGATCAGCTCAATACACAGGACCTAGCTACTACATAACGACTTAACGAGCATCAGTTAGTACCTACAAAACCAGGCTAAGGAGAGGAAAGACTCAACACAGACAATGGACTGCCCCAAGACAGACACAGTCTTGGCACGAGTTTTGCCCATCAGCAGCTAGGGGTGCAGGGCCCCAGAGCCCCCTGCACCGATCTCCTCCACAGCTGGCAGCATCACAGCAGGGGCCACCATCCCTGCAGCTGTCATCCCACTGCGCCTGAACACACGCAGTGTCACCCATGGCACCGGTTTTGCTCATCTGCAGCTTGGGGTGCAGTTCCCCCCAAACCCCTGCACCGATCTTCTTGAAACGTGGCAGGCTTTGCGACCTCAGTAAGAGCTACCACCCTGCAGTTTTCACCCCCCTGTGTTGTAACACAGCTGTGACATGAGTTTGGCTTTCAAGAATTTGGGGTACAGTTCCCCCCAAACTCCTGCACCAATCTTTTTGAAGCTTGGCAGGCTTTATGCTCTGAGCAGAGGCTACCATCCCTGCAAGTTCCATCCAAATCAGACAAAAAACAACAAATTTATAGATATTTCATTGATTCCCCATTATACCCTATGGCTGGATCTCCAAGGTGGCTCTGAAGCTTTGGCCGGATTGAGGTGGAAACCCGGACCAGAGCTCCCGATCGCATCGTGGCCATCCAAAGTGGCTGGGTCTGAAGCCGGATCGGATCACTGCCGACTTGCATGGGCCTAATGCTTATTTTGCTGTTGAATACACAAGTACATTCAGGACAACAGTGGGATTTTGAATTTTAAGTGTCTTGGCTCATGTTCTTGGCTTTGAAGGCAGATCCAACAGTCAGATCTAACAGTGGCATAAACCTATGAAATATTACCCCTGGCTGGGCCCTCTCTGGGATTGCAACTTAATGTACTTTTGATTAGGTTACTGGATATTGGGGAGAAAGAGGAAAGGGTAGTGTGTCTTTGCCTTTTTTATAATTTACTCCTCTAGACTTGTGAGGCTGGACTTTTTTGTATTTTTGTGAACAGGTCAGCAGCAGAGGTCAAAATCATCACTCATGTTAAATTAATGAAAGAGCTGGTTTTGATCATTTAAAAAGTGTACAGCATTCTAGTAATAGATGGTTTTTCAGCGTCTACTATTTACTGGTACTTAGAAATCAACTACCATAGCACAGCATATAGGTGTTATATAATATGTATCGTAGCACAGCACGTAGGTCTTATATAATATGGATGAAACAGCTATAGTTTCCCACTGGTTTTAAGGTGTTTCCAAACTGCAGACTGTCAGTATTACTCGCACATTTTCAGAGATGGAATCATTAACGCGTACAAGATGTGATAAACTATGATAAGCCACAATGGAAGTTTCTTAAAACATGTGTCCTATAAAATCCAAATCTTCACAATAACACGTATTCTACGTTTATAAAGCCTAATCTTTTCAAATCTTGCTTTTTTAACCTGCTTACTATTATAGCTGTTGCTGTGAGTTCTGAGATAAAAATTGGCCTTTCACAGGTAGCCCTTTCACAATACAAAAGAAGGAAGAAATAAAAAGAGATGGCAAGAAGAGAAGAAGGGTAATAGGAGAGTGCCAATGGCATCTCTCGCTGAGCTCTGCCCACTTCTCATTATTCTCATACCGCATTTGACAGATACTGAAATATCTCAAGTTATGTTGCTGCAATTATCCTCCTTAGCGGTGCACTTAAATGACATACAATTCACATATTATACAATTCATATTAATATCTGATGGGTGATAAAGCAAACGATCTATGAAATCACATGTACCATGTTTTAAACATATGCTCCTGACAACTGGATGGCAGATGCTTTTTTAAGAAACTATTTAAATATCCTAAAAAACAAAACATCAATCTCATCACATTTTCTGTGTTTTCTCCCTTTAGACATGTATTTATCCTGATTAGGTAGAGATTTCATTTCACGGCATCACAAGAAGTTATATACCTCAACAGATGCAAGTTCCCAGTTCACCCTAGTCATTTATATTTGTCAGCCCTTTTTTGGTCTTTAGTGCATAATTTGTTACTGCGCATCTGTTGTAGACTGTCACACATCTCAGTCATGATCTAAAGAACATGAACAGGTACAGAGTTGTCACTAAGAAAGCTAGTCCTCTGCATGACTTTGCTCTGTTCGCCGCATGGTCAGTTGTCTCCTTCAACTCGACAAACAAATCCAAGTTAAAGATACCAGGGATTGTTTCTACTCTGCACTACCATGTGGATTCTCCATGACAAGAACATGCCTAGCACAACTGAGTTGGTTTTTCAAGTTTCTATCTCCAAATCTTCCTGATTTCAATGGGAAGCACAGACCACTGGCAGGCAACTCAGTAAAATCAGTCATATTTCTGAAAAGTAGTAGGCCTCTTATTTGCATGACTCTTCTTCCTCCTGAATGAACCCAGGAAAGTTAGTGAGCAGATGCATGGAAACAATTTTATGACATATTTGACTCCATTTTCAGTGTTGTCCACATGCTAGTCCTTTCTCCTACTCCTCCTCCCCACAGCTTATGGTGGTTTACCGAGAAGATCCAAAATTACCAGATGATGGTGACGTATGGGTGATAGCATGGGTGTCACATGTGGTGGTACCAGTTATTCAAAACACATGCCACCTTTTGCATAATGCATAACTTGCTCCTCAGCTGTTAAACAACAACTGAAATATTCAAAACACAATGAAAGAATATACATGCTTCTAACTAATATTAGCACGCTTCACTGGAGGGATGTTCAGATAATTGAGATGATGTTCAGTGTGGTGAATTATGATTTACAGCAGAGGTTCCCAAACTTTTTCTTATTCCATACCCCCTTCCAGACTTACTAGCTGCCCGTGTACCCTTACCAGCATACATTTTATATATGAACTCCTTAAATACCAATTGTTATTACAATGAAAATTAAATTGGCCTTTGCATAATTTCTCCTGTGTATCCCCCCAGAGGTACATGTACCACAGTTTGGGAACCCCAGATCAACAGGACTCAATGCACAGGTTTCTCTTGCTGCCTAACACTGAACACACGGGTCTGATATTGGGTAGTCATATTTTATCTCCTAAGAGAAATTGGCTAAATGTCTGAAGTAGGGTGGAGAGACCGCTAAGGGAACTCCTTAACAGTTATGCAAATAAAAACGGTAAAAAGGTAAAAAATATAAGTGCATCTATTCAATACTCACTGCCCCCCCCCCCAGTTTTTGCATGTATCTTCTTATAATGTAAATGACTTGGTCCAAGGAGATGACTACCCCTACCTCTATACTATATATAGCACATCTGGGTTGAAATCCAAGATCAGAGACTTTGGACACCACCACTGTGAAATTCCCAAACAAAAACAAAAAACCAATAATACTAATGACTTACAGTATTCCCTGTTCTCCTTTATTGTAAAGAAAAACAACTTAATAGAATCAATATTGTGCCTCAAAGAAGTGCTAAATATTCCCAGTTGCATAATGTTACTCTTTATACCTGTAAAGCAGACTGGAGATGCCGTCAAGAAAACAACACTAATGAAAGTTTTGGTGTTTTTTTTTTTAAAGGAACCACTGGGTCACTAGATATCATATAACTTTTCTTAACAAAGAAAAAATAACAATTTTCCCTACATTAGGCAGTCATATTTTGGGTGTACTGCACTCCAATCCTCCAAACGGAAGCAATATCATCATACTAAACACAAACAAACAAAAAGTTGAGTTTCATGGGCTATAAGTTGACATTTAGTCTCGGGAAGAAACAGTGTGCTTACTGTCTTCTTAGCCTTCAAACAATTCCTAATTATCTTTAGCAAAAGGTTTTCAATTTAGCCACATGCAAGTTGAAAGTAAATGGATATTCCATATACTCCAGCAATCATAAATGATAAGAAGACATTACACAGACAGATGGTGCAATCAAACTGGTGGTCCCCTAACTGGCATGTTGCATATCAATAAGGAGAGAGAGATAGTTAACCATGTCAGTCTTAAGTCAGGCAGAAGGCCAGGCAGAAATGCACCTTATGGACTAACTAACTTGGAGATGCATATTGCATAAGCTTTCCTGAGCAAAAGCTCACTTCAGCTGCTGATCAGATGCACAGCGTCTGCTGAAGTGAGCTCTTGCTCACAAAAACGTATGAACCTCTGATTCAGTTAGTCTATAAGGTGCAGCTCTACCCTGCCTTCTGTCAAGACAGTAGTATGCAAGGCAACTGTTTGCCTCCAGTGCGATAACCAGGCATCTTTCATGAAGATAAAATGCAGTCTAGAAAAAAAATCCCATAAGTTCATTAACTTTTCAAACAGAGGCAAGGTTTGTTGTGTGCCATCTGTGTTGCACATTCCCACATACAGTCAAATCAACACAATTTATCCCAGCTCACCCATTAACTAATGGCATCCAGCGAGCCATACATTTTTTTTTTCTTGCTGACAAAAATAGGCTTCCTAGAGCAATTGGAAGCAGAAGTAAATAGGGAAGATTTATCTCTCAGCATCTACTGGTGTATCAAGACCTACAATTCTAGCTGTGAATGACCTTTCATAAAATTAACATTGTTTGAGTTTAGGGCTGGGTGAGTACTGAAAAATTATGCATGCCGTGACTTTGTCCAAGTATCAGACAAATCCAGTCTTTTTGTGACCAGATTCTTTGACAGAAATGTTTTACTAACAATGGTCCTACATATCATTTCATTTTAAGGATACAGGGCAAACTATTTGCATAAAGCATATTTCCAGTTAAGAACTTTTTATGCTTCATTCTGCCTGTATACTGGAAACAGGACCACACTGTGTGGCATTTGCATGCCATCCAAATAAAACAAATACTGAACACGTGCAACAGCAGCAACGCAGACCTAAAGTTATTTGAATAATTTATATCATTAATACACAGAATAAAATAACTATTTGCTCAACAAAACAATTCTTGAACAACAAAGGCCTCATCAAATAGTTGAGATTATTAACTATTAATAAAATAGCAATCTTTACTTTAAACTTGGAGATCAGTAGACAGCCATACAGTTGTTTGCCTCCAACTCTTTAGTAATTAAGGAGAAAAATCAAGGAAACATTATTCTCCTTCCAAGAAGCATCTTAACTCTACAGGTCACATCTGCTAAGAGAGAGGACTCAAAGCGTTAGCCCTCCTTCCATGATGACAATGATATTCCCGAAGTCTGAAAACAAAAGCTGACATTGAGACTGCTCTGCACACTTCAAAATGTAGGTGTCCCACATGAAAGCCTGCTATGTATTCCCCCTGCCAATGTGTCACCAAGCTGGCTGGCTTTGTTTTCCAATTCATTTAATAACATGGTACTTTCATATCCTTCTGGCACTATTTACAACAAAACCCACTGAAACTGCCTAAAGCAAATCAGGTACAATAAGATTCTCATACCGTGAAATTATTTCCCTGTCCTAGAACTATAACTATTTGTGCCTCAATTTTCACGATGAGCAGCACCCTCAGTGACATCCAGCCTTCCATTCTGACAAAGCAGTTTTGTTTCAGGCTCCACATGGTTTGAAGTTGAAACAGCAAGTGACTGAAAAAGAACAATAGCCGAAGATGCAGGGTTCTTCAAAGAGATACTTCCCTGAAATACAAGAAAATAGTCTGCAGAAAGCCCTGCAAGGAACAGCCCTGTAGAGGCAAAGTGATGGATCAGATCACCTAATGGTACAAAATAGTCTCTCAAATTTAGACTTGCTGTCATTTCCTCGTAGCTGTTTTCTCTGTGCAGTATTTATTACCATTTCAAAAATAGGGGGAAAATATTTTGTTTATCTTGCTGTAAAGTGCCAGAGTAGATCTGGCCAAAAATGTTCGCCTTAAATATCTCTCATTGAAAAATGCAGATTTGGGTCAACTGAAACAGCTTGCAATCTTGTGCTGATTTTGCAGAGCTGTTTCAGTCTAAAAAACAAATACATTATTAAAAAAAAATCAAAATGCTTTTCCTTTACATTTTCAAAATTAAATGTGTAATTTTTTATAAATTCAAGTGCTGTTTTGTTTGGATATATACTTCAATCTTAAACAATCAACTACTTTTAAAAGCCCCAAAATTCAATAAAACATTTGAGATTTGAGAATGAAGGACAAGTTTGCCATAGCCACACAGGAAGTCTGTGACAGAGTGAAAAACCGAACTTGTTTCACAAAGTCCTAACCATTAGCTTAGCCTACCTCTGCTGAACACAAAGCCAAGTAAGGTGAACATATTTGGCTAATTTATATATACAGTTGGTTATGTCCAAGCAAAATACCCACACATCTCAAGGATGGCACTTGAAAAGAGAGGCCAAAAACTGACTCCTTTCATTAGTTCTTCAATTAGTAATTTCTAGTATGTTATAACATTATAACTGTTAGCCTCTTTTAGCACCAGACCTAGACTAATGTTGTTACACACATAGGTTGTTCATACATATGCTTATTTAAATTAATATATGTATGCTTATGTTATATAACAAAATAGATCTGCTGTAGGATATATATTACAAATTCTAGAAACATTTAACATCTGAGACTTTAACCTTGATATGGCGGAGAATTAAATTAAAATGCTTTGTATTTTGATTTTATTAAGCTAAACCTTATACCATACAGGCAACCCCCACTTAATGGTCTTAATTGGTTCCTGAAGAACTGGGCGGTAAGCAAAACTGAAAGTTTTTGATGACCCAAGATGGCGACCGTGTTTTTAATGACCCAAGATGACAACCACGAGCGTTATAATGAAACTCGCTGAGTGCTAAGTGGAATCAGGTATCAATTTACAATGAGCTTTATAGTGAAATAGCACTGAGTGAAACAGCATTAAGCAGGGGTTGCCTCTATTGTTTTCTTCTTCCAGATTTTAAGGTTAATGTAAAGGATAAAATCATGTACTGTAACTAGCATAAGTAGGACAGGATGATCTGTACTGTTCATTTATATTCACAACATTTTAGATAAAAAATAATAAAGACTTACATTGTCAAGGTCACTGACCCATAGTGTAGCTAGAGTCCATATGAGATGGGCATAAATCTCAAGTCAAGGTTGTTCCCTATCTCGTTCCAAGTTAATTAGCAGATTAAGAGTTTCGTAACTCTATGTAGCATTAGTCCAGAAACTCTCCATACACAGTTTTGCCTGCGGCAATCTCAGTTACATCCCATCTACGGACAATTCTGTGCGCTTGTTTGAAACATCTCTCAATAACCCTCTGCCATTTACTGTCAATTAGCTAATGCCTTCAAAGAGGTGAAAAGGCTACATTGCAGACAAATTATTATTGACAAAGGTTTGACAATTGGTATCAAAAAGGGAAATCTCCCATATGTTCAAACTTTTCTACAGTACATGAAATGTTTCTCATCAGAGGCATCTATAGCATGCACGTGCCTTATAACTTTGACATTCACAGTGCATTTTTTATGATTTTTAGGCAACACTCCACACCATCATTTTAATATTAATTTCTACTTTTTTTTTAAAATTATTATTTTGAGTATTGTCTAAAAGTAATCCAATTGTGTTGTGAAGGCACACAGGCAATTTGAAAGACAGGTATCTTAAAAAATGAGTATCAGAAAATCTTAGTGGTATTTCATCCAATGGACATACAACAGACTCCTGTGTTTGGGTCTGACCCACACGTTCTGAAGGTTACCTTGGTCCGAGTAAAGCTGAAGCTCCTTCCTAGATACAGGCCATCTGCTTATTACTGTTCAACGAAAATAAGACTTCATGACCAATGGCCAACCCTATTATTGGTATTTCCCCTATTGCGTCCTTTTTTCTAACCCAGTTTTTATTATAGGCATGTTACCAGCAGAGGACAAAGAATTTTAAGGTATATCAATGAAGAATCAATTCTGTATTTTTGGCAGCAGAGTGGAACTATCTTTTGAAATCAGTACATTGGAAGGACTTATTCCCCACTGTGGCTCAAGGATAAAACTTCGGTGTTCATAACATAACTTAAATAACTTTCAGATTATTCTCATCTTAAAGATTAAAAAAAAGACTTCCATGCCTTCCTGAGAGAAAAGGTGATATACACTTTGATTAAGAAGCTAATACATTACAGCACTATGAACAGGAAGCGAAGTGAGCCCTGATTCTCAGCCATCCTCCAGAGAAGTCAAGCTCTTGTAAGTGGTTCAGGGATGTAACTCAGGGTAGTAAATGATAACAACATATTGATTTTTCAATGCACAGGAGAAACATTAAAGACTTCAAAACCTCTACAAAATTTCAGAAAACAGAAAGACAAATAATGTCACTTGGTATAACACCAGCCTGCCTACTCCAAAGGAATGGGGATCCTACCCCCTCTTCCTACCAGTTAGTGAGCTGGTGAACCAGCAAGCAGAAGGCAGCAGCCATAAGCCAGTCTACAAGTGGCAGGGATAAAAGATGAGGCAAAGCTGAGCTCATTTGAGCCCGATTACCTCCTGCCCATGGCAGGGGACCGGACTTGATGATCTTACAGGTCCCTTCCAGTCCTCCTTTCTATAATTCAAGTGTGAGGAGGAGTCATGGAGTTCCCCTGTGTAAGCTGGAGCTTCTTGAGCACCCATCTTACTGGGGCAATACGTCTCTCCAGGATCTGCCAGGAAGGCCAGGATCTTAAAGGCTAGGTACAGACATTCAAAATGTCTGAGGCAGTATTGAATTAAGTTGCATGGTTTTCTGTAAGCGGCATCACCTAGGTTGGTAACAAACAGAATACATGTTTGCGCTTTGGTGGGGGCAGGGGGCAAATCTTAGATGAAGATCTGCCATTTTTAAACCAGTCTGTGTGTGCCAAACTTCTGTTCTGTTATGGATATAGACTTCTGATAATTTATACTGGTAAAAGTGTAATGTCTGTACCTGGTCAAACAAATGCAAGTGAATCCTACATGACTAAGGAGTTCTGACTACATGACTCCCTCCTTTCTCCCTACCTTGCCAACCAAACACCCTGGATGAGGTGGGAGGGTGACAGAGCAAAACTATTTCAGGCTGGGTGACCCTGTCTCAGCTCTGTGAGGTCTTGCTTGGTGAACTGTCCAAGGATGCAATATATACAGAGTGCAGAGCAGAAGGAAGTTGTCCTGTGACACATTCATATAATCCTAGCTATTATTTGGTAAATTCCACGATACAATGCTTCTCTCCCCCCCAGTTTAATTACTAAACATAAAAGGAAATAAACTTCAGATGAAAACAAAGAAATTGCACTGCATTTAATTTATGTAAGCCATTCTTTAGCTGAATGCCATAAAACCCTGCCTGTTTATGACACCCTATTAGAGAGCTAAAAACATGCTTGCAGTTGCACATATTGGCTATGCAGATTATGCGATATTATTGCTTTTTTTCTGCCTCTTTCATTTTTCATCGAAGAAATGTATTTGTTTAAAGACATCTTCATACTAAGCACTGGCTCCTGCTAGGGAAAAAATAAGAATGGCTGTATGCTCCCTCATAGCCACAGGCTCTCAAGCTGGTGAGTGCTCAGCAACCAGCTGTGGTATGCAAAAGAGGGGCACTGTATACTGTTTGGTTTCCCAGTCTGGAATATCAATTATCGGAGGAAGTGACCCCATGGCTGGGTAAGGCTAGAAATATATCGGCAGAAGATAACAATGTCAAACGATCTGAACTGCATGGAATTTCAGGAATGGCTGGCTAGCAGCACGAGGATTTGTTGAGATGTCACATTAATCCTTTGGTTTTCTAGTCACATGAAGCAGATGAAAGGAAATATGGTCTGCAAACCTGAATGCATCATTGATTTATGTATAACAGCTTCATGGTGTATAAAGAAAAAAACACACACATTTCAGTTATCCCTGGCTTAGGGGTCTATGCTCCCCTTCACTCATATGAGCTGAGGAAGCCCACAAATCATGGCCACAGAGAATCTGACTTCTGCTACGTA
This sequence comes from Gavialis gangeticus, assembly GCF_001723915.1. Classification (NCBI taxonomy): domain Eukaryota; kingdom Metazoa; phylum Chordata; order Crocodylia; family Gavialidae; genus Gavialis; species Gavialis gangeticus. The sequence goes on from NW_017728997.1 coordinate 6,824,221, forward strand.
TTTCCCATTTTTCCTAAATCCTCATAAGACTTGCAGAATGGCTGAGGGGGATTTGCTGAATTCCAGCGCTTCGGGTAGGGATACAGAAATGTAAAGGCCTTGTTACATGTTGTACAAAAGTTGATCAGTGTTAGTGCTAGCTTGGAGTTTGGAGCAGTCACACCTTTAGTTTAGCAATGCTCTCTGACTGTCCCACACCTGCACAACTGTGACTTGCCACTAGAGGCCTGGTGAGTAAGGAGGTCCCTTCTAGCTCTACATCTCTATGATTCTCTAGGTTTTTAAGACCAAGGCTAGGAGGGCAAGTGCCTAGCTCCCCTGGGCAAGCAGGGGGAGGCTGAGGCTGTGCTTGCTGCAGGGTGGGTGGGAGCTGATGGAGGCAAAAAACCATAGCAAGTCCCATGAAACCAAATTATCAGCTGGCCCCTGGGACCATTTCCATGGGGCTGAGGCTTGGCACCAGCTGCAATGGGGGTGGGGGTGGGAGCCCAGTGCTCCCAGACCTAGCACAGTGGCTGAGCTGTCCTCAGCTCCCCTTGGAGATGGCTGTCCTTGCAATCTGGGTCCAGATCCGGAGCTGGTTGGTAGTTACCTGGCAGGCAGCTGTGCCCACGCCAGTGCAAAAGGAGGGAAGGAGGGGGAGGAGGAGCCATTGCAGAGGCAGCAGGGCTGGCCATGGATCACCAGCTCCCCACCAAGTTTATTTTACTCTGCAGTTGGGAGTGAAGTCCACTGGCTCTTGCATCCACACAGGCAGCAGCAGAGCTGTGCATCCACAGCCTGGATCTACCGAGAGCCACCCTGATATTGCCTGTAGCAGTGGCTTCCCTGCACCCTGGAGCAGCCACCGCCAGCTCTTGCTGCACTGTGTGTGGATGGGGTGCATGGAGCATGGCATTGCTGGAGCCGCAGGGTCTGGAGCTCAGGGCTTGCTGGAGCCCAGTTGGGTCTGGGGGCTCCTTGGGACTGACCATGGTCTCCTCCACTCCCCAGGGCTTGGGGAGTAGTGGGGGGCAAAACAGGTCCAGCAGTGGCCACTTACCCAGACAGGCCCAGCACTGGTGGGGAAAGGTGCCCTGGGGGCACCTGGACTGGGGAAGGGGGTGGGAAGCTGGGGGAAGTAGAAAAACATTGGCTCTAGTCCCTGGGCTGCTCCACTATGAAGCCAGGAGTGTGACAGCCCACAGAATAGGAGGGTGGGAGAGCAGGCGTTGCATCCTGGGATACTGGAGGACTTCAGTTTGAGCAGTATGTCTATGGGGAGTGGCCACATGTTAATGGAACAGGAGCTGGGTAGTGCAGATCAGAGATAATCCTGCCCTGGAGTGGTGTAACTTTGAGCTGCATAACAAATGCTTAAAACCATTTTAGGGTATTAATGGTTTACAATCCAGGGATTAAGAGCTCCAGAAGATGCCCAAAATTACTGTGTAACAAGACCCTAAGACTGAGGAAGACACAGCTGAAGCATGGCATAAAGACACTGGATTTAGAGGGGAAGGAGGAGTCTTATGTGCAGAGACCCCTTGCCAACGGAGGAAATCCCTTAGCATCTCAGTGAAACCCCAAGCATTAGAGTTTAAACCCATTGCTGAGTGGCTGACCCTTCTCCTACCTTCCGTAGATAGAGTACTTATAAGGAAATAGTTGGATAAATAGGATGGCTTAGATGTATAGGATGGTTGGACAGGGATGATCTTGCCTCAGGCAGGGGGTTGGACTACATGACCTGTGGGATAGGCACAGACATTCAAGAAGCCCAAGGCAGAATTGATCTAAGTTTAGACGATTTTCTGTAAGTGGCCTAGTGTAGATAGGACAGAACACACATTTGCCCTTTGGTGGAGGAGCAAATCTTAGACCGGGTCCCACTGTTTTTAAACCAGTCAATGAGTGCTGAATTTCTGTTCTGTTATGGGTACAGACCAGTTTTGTATGCCAAACTTTTGTTCCATTATATATATAAACCAGTTTCTGATTCCTTTTACTGGTAAACGCGTAATAACTGTACTTGGAAGGAAGCACTAAAGCACAGCGCCGTAGCAATGTCACCATACGGTGATGTGTAGACACACCCTGTGTATACAAACTGATACAGTCTCCATTCCCCAATTTGGGATATTCCTCTGTAGAGAAATAAAATGGCTCATTGTTGACAAATGTGTACAAAGCTCCAGCAACCTATGAGGCTAAATCTAAGATCATGAGATTAAATGGTGTTGTAGTAGTGTTCCTCTTCAAAGCCAAAAGTTTTAACATAAATTCAGAAGGTGATTATTGACTTTTCAAAAATGTTCTCTCTTACCTACAGACTTTAATGCACCAGTGCCGTTGAAGCATTTATTCTGGGTGGATACAACTGTTCACCCTCAGTTAATATTTTCCACATTTAACAGAACTCCTTTGTGGTTTACAGGCTAATAGTTTAAAAAATAGCTTGAATAAAAAACAGGCTTTTTTTTTTTTTTTTTTTTTAAGATTCCAAATCAGGAATTTGGGGATTCAAACCGCAAGTTTGAAGCTAGGAAATTGGGACTGTAAGAAGGGGATAAAAATGCATCTCGGTAAATATTTTACCATCTTCAGCTTTAGAGGTTTGAAACTCATTGATCTGAGCCTCCTGTGACTGTCTCCTTGATAACTTCCATAAATCACCGCAAGATATTAGGACCAGATTTCCAGCAGGCATAAACCAGCATAGCTCAGTTTAAACCAGCCAAGCTTTGGGCTTCAGTCCTTCCAAACTTTATCACAAATGCAAGAGTTGAAGCAGGATACAAAGTAAAACCATTAAATATCTCGCAGCTCTGTTCTCAGCTTGCGCATAAAACACCCAGACCGTTCCTGATCCATGACCTTAATAGTGTCATCTAAAACTCCAGAGAGTTTTGACTCTTGGTAACATTATTCCTTATACAAGTCGCTGAGAGGTGAATAATTCCTTTACCCGGGAAAGAGGTTTCAGCTGGAACGGTTCAATGTTTCAGTATAAAGAACAAGGCGAGATTTCTCGGGCTAGTCATTAAGGGGATTCCTACTACAGAATCCTCCTAGGAGGATACATCTGCTGTGAAACCAGAAAAGTGTCAGGCTAAATGCAAATGGATTCTTCAAGTGGGTCCCATGCAGGATGGAAATAGAGCTCTTTGGCTGCAAGTCTGTTAGTGGAGATTCAGAGCACTGCGCACAGGGAACCACTCCTTCCCTAGAAGATGTCAAAACCACTTAGGGTGACTGGGCAGCCTGGGAAAGAATCAATATCAAGGAAGACAAGAATAAGCACATAAGGCAGGAGCTGCCGTCTGCTAGAAAGAAACCCAGAAGCAGAATACAAACCTGTGGGAGACAGGAGGAGATCTTGTCCCCAACAGACAAATGTTGATTTAGGCAAAGGGAGGAAAGGGATGGACGAGCGGAAGGGGGTTTAACAAGAGGCAAAGGAGATCTTACAATAGACAGGAGAGACTAGAAAAGCAGAGTTTTTCAGGGGCTCATTTGTAAGCAGCTTTATAAAAGGGATGACTTGAATATTCAGCATTAGTGAGAGGAGGCTGATTCTGATTACATTTTGTTATAGTGTCTGTCTTTTTCTGTACTATAACATTTACAACACGCGATAAAATGTTAAACTCCAGGACTTGAAGTACAATGGCAGAATTTATTTCTATTAAGGGAGTTAAATGATCACAACCAGCCAGAACCAACGGGTAAGAGCACTTCTAGCAGTGATTCACTTTAAAGCCTTTTCCAAGGCCCTCAAAGTTCTATTAAGTCCTAATGGGCTTTGGATCAGAGCAGTAACCCAAACATTTTATATACGACTGTATTTGGTTGAAAAAAAAATTTGCTATGAGATAAATCTGCATATCAAGCCTGTCACCTGAAGGGATAATGTACGTACAGGTGATATCCAGCAGGGAAGAAATGGACTGACATATACAGATAGTAAACCCCCTCCATAAATTACCGTAAATAAGCATTCTTTATTATTTTTTAAATTAAAGCGTCTTCCACAGGAATGCCCACAAATCCCCCAATATTTCATGGTTATGCTACTTCTTCAGGGGACTCAATGCATTATTTGAAGAGAGCCAGAGAAATCATAAATAACACAGGAGTAAGATTAATATTTCAATCGAAGTGATGCTTGTAACGGAGCCAGCTCAGTGCTGTTACATGACTCAGGCATCGGGCACCAGGAGATAAGCTGAGATAGGATTCAGGCTCTTCAGGGATGCTATATACATTGCAGATATGCTATGCTGTTTCTGCAGTGGGAGTGAAGGATAAGGCCTCATTGAAAAGAATCCAGAGACAGATGGCAAAGGAGCAAAGCTGACACAGGCTGTGTCTATGAGGAGAGAAGGAAGAAACTTATATCTTTCTCTCTTTTTTTGTTTTTAAAGTCACTGCACATGACAAAGAAAATGACAGAAAAGGCACAGCAGGCATCTCTGTTCAGTGATAATCACAGACTGAATCACGTCAGTGCTAGAGACAGGCAAATACTTGGTTGCAGGTTGCCAAGATCTTTTTACTTTTAAGACAATTGTCCTCAAGTTCTTGCTGCAAGTTGCCCTCTGACTTCAGATTTAAAAGCAAATTCTAAGCCAAACCCATTTGCCTATGTCAGATTTGGGTTGCTTTTTAGTTCCCATGTGAAATCACTGTTCTTAATATAAGAATGGAGTTGTCAAGAACACGAAACACCATTCCCATTGACTTCAGTGAGAGCTGAGGTAGGTCAGCAGTGAGAGATTTAGAAAATTTCAACTGCTGTTTTCAGTTTAAGTTCATCCAGATGTCTAGGCCCAAGTTTTAAAAGTATTACACAATTCAAAACCAGGCAAAGTTTATTCAACTTGAAGTGGCATTACATTCATTTTGAATCTCTGTGACTAGCATAGGTTTGACTAAGGGAAAATATGACTCCCTTCCTTCAAACCTGCCCAAACAACAGTCTTGGTTGATTTGCCTGCCAGTGTCCTTAGACCAACACAGCTACAACCAAAAACTCAGTTCATTTATGGGTTTTCACATTTACTCAGAGAACTGAGGTCCATCTATCTGCATGTACAGGGATAGTATTGTATGTCTATGTAAATGTATTACTTTGTAGGTTCTTGGGTTTTTTGTCTTTGTTTTTAAAATCGGGACTATTTCTAGTACTTAAAGATGCCGTGCCAGGTTTATCCAGGTTTCTCTTAATAATTCTTGAGAATTTCAGGTTTTGTAGAGAGCGCTTTGGGACTACAAAACGGCTTCTCCAGAAGAATTTTTCCTGATTATATTCTAGATCTTTTATTTAGACTAAATTCCCTACTCTCGCCTCCTTACACAAATTGCAGAACTAAGGCCTGAACAAATATACCGCAGACAGACAAGGGAACTGAATTTATATCTGTATTAAATATTTATACGTACACATACACACAGTGCTAGCAACTCAAAGCTTCCAATCAATGCAGCAAGAATATTTAAAAGTATCAGATGACAGCAAAAAAAAAAAAAAGCTGATAGACTCGTATCAAATAATGAATCCTGGTACTGAGCCAAATCATCCTCCAGACCAAGGATATTAAAGCATCATTAATGCATGCTTGTACTCTGGTAAAATATGGTTCAAGACCTAAAATCCAAAAACTGATACTTGGCAAAGGCAATGAAGTTTATACATGAGCATATATGCATAAGGCATTGTGAGCCAAAGCCACTGGTACCTTTCTCTGGAAGACAAGGCCTGGGAGAGTAGAATCTGGGAGGGAAGCAAGAATCCCCAAGGATGGGGGCAGAGGGAAGTCAGGCTTGTGCACCCCTTTGGCCCACATCTTTCACGGCAGGTACATGAAAGCAATCAGAATTGTGCCTCTAATGAGGAACTCTGAGGTTCTCACTTATTTTGGATAGAAATGCAAAGCAAGGCTGCGTAGATGCAATGCTCTGTTAAGTTCTGAAGCTCACGTGCATGTCGCTGCATGTTGATTAGCCTCCGTACATGTGAAGTGAGAAAATGTTCATGAAACTGCTGAAATTTAAACAAACAAACAAAAAATCACCTCATTGTGGCTGTAGAGTAGCAGCAAGTTTTTCGAGAGTATACAAGTGAAGCAGACTAGCGAGACATTTTCTCATCGGACCCCAAAATCAAAACAAATACACCCCAAACTATCCCAGCTTCAAATTATTTTACTATGGTATCTGGAGTATCGACTCATTTAATCTCCAACAATTCCTCGATGAAATGGGTCTTCAAACCTCATAGACAGAAAGTCAATTCTGCCAATTCCATTTTCAGAATGTAAGAACATTTGTTACAAACGTATCTCCTAGCAACCTGGTGGAAAATGAAAGCACACGCAAAAAATAAAAGGGATAATTGTTGCAAGAGTCTAAATATTTTGCATGGTATTTATTTTTTATACTAAATAACTATGTGTTGCATATACCTGAAAAGTGAAATCAAATCCAACGTCTTTTGGCTTTGTTAATGCTTGTTTTTTATTTTATGCTAGGAACAAATGTGTATTTAGTAGTCTGGGCTTGCATATAGTCAACATAGAAACAGAAATCAATGTTTAGGATCAACAAACTGACTCTTCTCCAAGGCCCACATCACTCCTAAAGCTCCTCAACACATCCATATTATCAACTCAAACCGTCTTCAGCGGGAAGAATAAGTTGGTGTTTGATTGTGACCAGATGAGAAAATTTGGGCTCTGGTAAACTGAAGAGAGAAACCGTCTGCTGTCAAATACCTCCCACTGACGGGTTCCACATGTAGCTTCGCAAACTACCCCAGGCACTATTAACTCAGGAGACTCAGGTATTCCATGTTAAATGCACTGAAAGCCATTTTTATTTAGCTTTGTCTAAATCCCAGTCCACAAACAACAACAAGACTCCTCCCAGTGAGAAATACTCAACTATTAAACAAATACGGGGGGGAGATTCACCAAGCCTCTGCTCAGCCTACTATAGGCAACTATAGCGATCATGAACGACCGGTGCCTTCCGAGACTTGGGGGGGAGGATACCATTTGTAGGTGGCAGTGGGGACCGCCCGCAGATGCCGGCGGTGGTGTTGTCAGCAGGGGTGGGGGGTGGCAAACGGTGAGCAGCAAGCGGGGACTGCCCACAGATGCCAGCGGCCATGTTGGCGGTGACAAGCGGCAAGCAGGGACTGCCCACAGATGCCGGCAGCCACATCAGTAGTGGGGAGGAGGGATGTGCGGTGAGTGATGATGGCCTGCAGAAGCTGGTGGTGGCTTTGGCGGTGGCTAATCTCAGGGGGGGCATGTGCTCTCTTGTGTCCCCCTATATGTTGCCTATGATAGAGCGAGATTCCATTCCTCCACCATGGCTGAAATAAATGGGACTGCTTGTGGAGCTACGTGCTGCCCTAACAGAGCAACCATGGCAGAATCTGGTCCTTTAACATGTCTCTGGCTATGGTATTCAATGTTGCCATCACTATGATGGTGAGCTCAGTATTTTTTGGAAAGTACGCTTCTTGACATTTGTGATTAAGAGCACAGGAATGTACTTCTTGATTAGAGCATCTTAATATCCGAGGTCTTCCTCTCTTTCTAAAGTTGATCTGGACACAGGCCAAACCTGGTAGTTAAACATACTCAGTACATTAAAATAAAAAACTGTTTGGCATGCACTTAGACTGATATTTTATGGTAATCCTATTTTAGTTTGCTTGGAACAATTCCACTCTTACTCTGTTCTCTAATACATTGATCATATGGGTATTTTTTTCCTTTCTGTTTTTATATGCAGTAGTATGGGCACACTGACTGCATAATATTCAAGATGTTTTGGGTGCTGGGTATCAAAAGAAATAGCCATATCTTCTCAGTACCATGAACTCTCATTGACCTGTGAGACAAGCATTTTTGAAAATCTGACAAGCACAGCTAGCTACCACTAGCCAATTCTCAGTTGCATGGGATAGTAATACTAACTAGACTGGAAGAAAACCCAATTATTTTTTAAAAATTGGATTTTTATGTAAATCAAATAATTTTTGTCTTCAACATAAACTAATTTTATATTTAATTTGAAATGATGATTATGTTAAGGCCTGAACTTACTGCAAGCTATTAAAATCATTTCAATAAATTTAAAATATATAGGACGTGTCAGTGAGTCCTCCTTCAAATGTTAATGAATTAAAGCACATTGCTGTTATTAATTATATACCAAATCAGAAGGAAAATATCTTTAACTTTCCAGATCAATTTACACATTTCAAATTTGTCACAAAGTCATATGTTGCATTAAATAAGTAGCAGTATTATGTTCAGCCATTACAATGGACCTAATACTGGTATATACATCTTTCAGATGCAATTATTTACAGTTTCTGTTGTGCAGAAAAGCTCTTGACTTAATTGGCTTTTGGTCACAGTCTAGCTAGCAGTGCAAAGAGAGTATTTTCTTCACTTTGACTAATTCATTCAAAGTTGAGGAACTAGTTGGGGATTGAAAAAAGCAGGAAAGTTGGTCTTCCTCTTCCAGACTATGAGTAAAAGCAAGATGAGAGAGAATGAGATAACTGTAAAGTACTTGAAGAACATGGGCCTGAAATGTCAAAGGTTTTTATACGGATTGATACCTTGCAGGACTTCCCAAAATACCTAAGAATGACAAAGAACTTAATTTCCTCTGATTTAGTGTGTTCATCTGTTCGCCTCTCCTCACTTGCTCCTACTGGCTTGGTCCTAATCGGGGAAGGGAAGTATAGGAATGGAAACTGAACCGATAATTTCCCGACAGCGACCAGAAGAAAACCGTGTACCCATGGAGAGACTAAAGGGAAATACAAGAATTCCTAACCCTAAAAATATTTTGAGTTGCATACTGTTCTCCGGGCATCTTTACCAAGAATGGTTCATCTTTCAGACTCCCATTTAATTCAGTCAAGGTTTCAGAGAAGCCATGTCATGATCTGCGTAAGGTATGGTAGCCTTTGAACTAGGCCTCCATTTATCCTTATTCTCCCTGTCCTTTTGGACTCATACCAGCTCCTTTCATTGGCCAGGTAGTGTTTTCCTGCAAGGTGAATAATCCAAACTGGTGAATGTGACCTTTCATGAATTAGATAAGAAAGTCACATTCCATAAGCGTGTATGAGCATAAATCCTTCCGAACAAGGACTCTCAGTTCATGCAACTTAACTACTTCAAAATCTTTTACTCTGAATAAAACTTCTACTAAAGCGGACCACGAAAAATACTTTCATTTGCAGAATTTTAAAAGGAAATCACTTTATTTGTTCCCCAGTGGTCATCATGTCACAATAGCAAGGAAAACAAATGCGTCTCTATCCCTCGTGTTGATACTAGTAGCAAAGAAATATGCAATGCTGCACAAGAAAAATAAATGTGTTTATTGGCAGCTACACGATATAAAGCTCCTAGCAAGGCCTGGTTAGCCAGATCAGAATGCTACAATAGAGGACAATAAAGTTTCCCTTAAGAAACATAAACCAGAATAAGAGGATAAAGAATAAATTCCAAAGGCAGAACATGTTGTTCTAATCTCTGAGAGAGAGAAATTGTTGTTTTCTGGACTTCACTAGTCGATCTAGACAAGGCTGGTATCAGCCTGACCATCAGTAAAAACCACGCGGTATCATAATTAATAGAACTTTAAAAAATAATCTGAATTAAGTGCTGAATTAAGGACTGATGGCTTTATGAACACTTCAGATGTGCTTAGTTTGCATATCTTTTTTTCTTGTACCGTAAGCCTCCTGATGGATCAATTAAAAATCTATCCTAAAAATGACACCAACTGTCTCCACTGCACAATGCCATGCAGGGTCGAGATTCCCAAGCCAACCTGAGTACCTAGCTGCAGAAATCTGTTAGGTCAAATTTACCTTTATGATAAGTGTACAGTGTAGATATAACCTATATTTTGTAAAGTGTATGGCCTAGTGATCGCATATACAATTTGTATCACGATGGATGGATTACATGCTAATGGTGAAGCCAGAAGCGAGTCATTTGGGATGGCCTGTATGAGTGCCCATAAAATCTTTATGTCATAACATCTAACACTCTTTGTTTACCACACATTTTATATTAAGGGGGAAAAAATACCTTAGAGGGTTAGTAAATTTGTACTGGTACAATTCAGTATGATTTGTCATATTGCTCCAGTGTAAGGTCTGGCATCTTGAGACCTACACATTCTGTATAACACAAAGGAAAACTGGAAAATTCACCTTCTCGTGGTATAAAATTCCCATTTCTAGGTACAATATGATGAAATAAATGAGACATTAAACCTTACATTGGCCAAATTTGAATACTGTTTGCTCCAAGTCTTCAAGCAGTGTAATTTTTTTAAAAGGAGCACAATGGATGTGCATATTTTGGAGAAAGGAAGAAATCTCTCTCAGATGTTGAATAAAAATGTTGAAGATGTTCCAAATTTGGACTACTGGAGGTGTCACCAGAAAGGATGGATAAGTTAACAGAGTGCCTGGGGAAGTGGTCAGAAGTGCTATTAAGACAGGACTTAACAAATTTGCAGTTTATCACCTACTTTTCACAACCTCATACTACTCATTGCAGTTTTTATACTATTTTTTTTCTCCTCTCCAAAACTTCAACACAATAACACAAACAGTCTTTAAGTATTTTACCCTCCGTTTCTCCTCTACTCCTCCTGCCCCCAACCCATCTCCTCTTGGTGGAACGTAAACCCAACAGTGGTTAAGTCAAGCTTTCAAGTGCATAAAGTTTGAAATTCAGCCTAATGATTTCACCCATCCCTAAGTACAGATGCTTTTTTTCAAAACTCCTCCATCTTCTAAGAATGAACAAGACAAGTATGAAAAGAAAGTTAATCTGATGCTGAACTCTAGAAATGTGACTACTGATTTGGGAGTCCTAAACTGAGTGCTCTCTCAGGGCTTTTTATTTTCAGAGGGAACACAATTTCTGAACAAAATATGCCTAAGATTAGTTATCCAGTTTTGACCTGGGGTGGAAAGAACTCTTATAATATGGTATGAATTGTCCTAAGACTGCAAGCTTTGGAACAGCCCTGGAGAAAGTAATAGTGGAGAGACCCCATACAGATCCTGAGACATGTGACACTACAGTAAGTTTCTGAAGTCCCACTCGCTTCGATATCGATGTCACACTTTTAGGTTTGTGCCTAGAAAAGTGTGTGTCACAATAACATCAAATGGATAAAACTGTCGCTGATAAGACATGGAACGAGACAATATTTAATTCAAGGCAGGTTGTATGCAAACTGTACTCTAATATGAAGTACGAAGATCATTCTTTGCATTTCTTGTGGGAGAGTTATACTAAACCCTAATATTGATGTAAGGTTAAAAGATATTCTAAATCAATTGATATTTAAGACGGCATCATTTGTTAGTCTCTCTTGTGGAAAATGCAACAACCTTGTTAACACTCCGTGTATAGATCTTTAACTTTAAAATACTACATCCATTTGATCCCAGGCAAAATGCCACTTAGCATAATAAGGAGCTTCCAGACTACTAAGAAACAGTCATATGGTGCCTTTTCATTTTCAGTGGCATGCTTTGGATCCTCAGCCCCATTGATTTCAACAGTCTGTAATTTGACATGGATTGAAAACAGGCTTGGAACAATGTCAATGTTGCAATTTTATCTATTTGATAATGTTTGGTCTGTTTGTTCAAAAAAGTTTTAGATGGGCTTTTTCACCACATCCTATTTGTGCATAACATGTGCAAACACAATTGCACATATCCACAAAAGCTGAGAAAAGTCAGGCAATGGTGCCTCCATTCAGGTAGCTAAAAGTAATGAAGGAAATTCTGACATCAGTTTTCAAAGCTGAGAGCAAAATTGGGTCCAAACTGTGCATCTCTGGGTGCATCTACACATGCAATTAATGCAATGTGATAGCCCTGGCGCAGTCTGCGCCAGAGCCAGCTGCTCCTGGGTGCAGCATCTGCATGTGTGCCTGGGACTGCAGCACTTTGAGCTGGGGTGGAGCAGCCCCAGGCTGGCAGGGGACCAAGGGGCCAGCCCTGGGCTCCAGGTGGCAGAGGCAGGCGACGGAGGGGCTGGCTGGGGCACAAGGGTACTGAAGTGCAGGAACAGCACAAGGATTTTTCCCCTCGGAGGCAAACAAACTTTGCTCCCCTCCCTTGTAGCACGTCTGTGACCTTATGGAGGCAAGCATCACACAGGCCCCAGAGCAGCAGCTCAGTAGCACTGGAGTTGCCCTGCTCGCTTCTGCACATGCCTGGACTCTCGAGGCAGCCCGCAATGAACGTGTGTGACATGTGTGCCTACTGTTTTTGCCATCCCCTTCAATTTGCTGCCCTAGCCAGCTGCCTGTGCTGCCTTACAGTCACTCTGCCCCTCACCTGTTCCAGAGGACAGTGCTTCCAACTCCCCTCCACCCTTTGCTGCCATAGTGCTTTTTGGTACTGGGAGCCACTACCTTTTCTCAACACACCCCCAGCAATAAAAGCGGCAGCTCATTCTTGAAAAATGATAGCTACAATTCATAGATTCATAGACATTAGGGCTGGAAGGGACCTCGGAAGATCATTGAGTGCCCCAGGAGCAGGAAGTCAGCTGGGGTCATAGGATCCCAGCAAAATAAACACCTCTTGAAGGTGTTCAAAGTAGGTGCTTGAACCACCTCCAGCGGCAGTCTATTCCAGACCTTGGGGGCTTGGACAGTGAAGTTCTTCCTTATGTCCAGCCTAAAATGGTCATGGAGGAGTTCGTGACCATTTGATCTTGTCATCCCTTGGGGTGCTCTGGTGAGCAGGTGTTCCCCCAGATCCCGGTGAGCGAACGTCTGACAATATCAAACCATGACAATATCAAACCCACAATATCACTCTAAGGCCGCAGAGAGAAGAGACCTGTACTTGTGTGTAAGTCATTTCTAGAGCTCTCTCCACTCCCTCACTTCCAAGTTTGGAGCATGTAGTGCAGAGTGGGTGGGTGGAGTGCATCCCTGCAGCTCTACCGAGAGCACCACGGACGCTATACAGATGTACCATCAAGGATTATCACCAGTCTTGTCCTTCAGAAGATATTTCTGGACTTAATTACAGGGGTATGTGGCTTATAGTTCGTTTATTTTGGGATATGTGAGAATTGAAGCAGAGACGGGCTTGGCAATAGACTCCAAAACAAGTCTCCCTTTACCCAGGTAGCACAAGAAACACACACATCTAGAGAAAACACCACCATGTGTGAAGCACTTCCCTGACTCAGTTTTCTTGCCACTCAAAACCTTGCCCAACAGCTCCCCCAGTTATACAGTTGGCCCAATACAAGACATCACAAAAAGCCTGGCCTCTCTTGCTATTCTCAAGCTTTCTTAGATCAGAGTCCTTCAGCTTTCTGCTGCTGCATAACACACTTCCTTCCCTTTTCCTCTTCATGCAGCTTTTTTCTTTCTTGACCAGTCTGACAGTGAGAAAGGACTTGCCTTCAATAAAAGCATGCCCCTCTGCT